>NC_135720.1:121377721-121614039 GCF_964656455.1 Halichoerus grypus
GATTCAGATTTCCCGCATGTTCCTTCCCCGTTGTGAATGGAGACGTGACGCGTACATTCTCGTACCTCGCTTAGGTCTCTGCTCACCTGTGACCTTGGAGCCAGGCTCCCCCCAAGCGTCTGACTGGGATCCCTCATCCCCCCATCTCTCCACTCTGTGAATTTTTCTGACAGCATGCCTCCCTCCTGATGGATTGTACATTTCATTGTTCACTGTATGCCTTCCCTTGCTTGCCTGTAAGCTGCACGAAAAAGGCAAGGCTTTGCCTGCTTCCTTCTCTGTTCTAGAACAGTGCCCGGTACACTGTGGGTGTTTAGTAAATATCTGTTGGACAGAATTTCAGATCGTGGTGGGGGCTGGGGGGGTGTACATATTCTCTCTTGCGCGGGGCCCGAAGAGTATTTTCCTGGGAAATTTATAACAACAGTATCATCGGGTTGTTGCCATGGGTCAGAGCCTGGGGTTGGTTTTATTGGGACTTTCAAAGGGTCTGTGCACCATGTACATCAGAATCTCTGCTACTGCTTATTAAATATGCAGTTTCTCAGAACTTATTCCAAATCTACTGGATCAGAATTTCTGCGTACAAGGGAGGGAACCGGGGATGTGGATTTTAACAACTTCCTGGTGATACTGACGGATCCCCAGCTTGAAAGGCCTGATCTAGCTTGTGGCGATGCTCCTGATACACACACATTCTATGGATCCGACCCCCGAAATGAGTAATACACTATCTGTTAACTAACTTGAATGTAAATAAAACTCTAAAAAAAAAATTAAACGGCTCTGAACTACTCTACAAAAAGACTTCACTTTCCTATTTCTTCAGATGCCCAACAGACAGGTCATGACAGAGACAGACCGTGGCATCTCTGAAGCTCATACGTGGGAAGAGAGAGGCAGTGCGGACCAGTGCCACCCCAAGCCAGGGCTCTGCGGGTGTATGAACCGGGCTGGCAGGCACGGCTGTGTACCAGACTCGGGCTGGACCCCCTCCCAAACATTCCCGGATGACTGGGTGCATATTAGGCTCATGCCTCACTTCTGGGTCTGGACAGGACAGCATGTTAGACTTGGCCAGGAAAGAATCCAACACCTAGAAGGTGGAGAGAATTTCAATTCCCATACATTCCTGGTCCAGCTGCAGACCTACCATTATGGAAACTTAAACCAGGAAGGCAGCTGCTTGGTAAGACCGTGGTGACTTCGTCCAGGACACGTGGTGCCTCTCCCGATCGGGGTGGGGCTGCGAGGCTGAAGTGAGCACTACTCACCGGGCATCACACCTTTGATGTCACTCTCAGGGTTCATGCAGTTCTTCTGCGTGAAGTGCAGGATCAGCTTCTTTGCAGCCTCAAACTGCTGGGTAGCCATCAGCCACCGCAGGGACTCAGGGAATATCCTTCAAAGACACAAAGGGAATGGGTGAATGTCTTCGGTTCTGCAGGGCATCAAGAAACACAGCCCCGGGACGCCTGGGTGGCTCAGTCGGGTAAGCATCTGCCTTCGGCTCAGGCCATGATCCCAGGGTCTTGGGATCGAGCCCCACATCGGGCTCCCTGCTCGGCGGGAAGCCTGCTTCTCCCTCTGCCTGACGCTCCCCCAGCTTGTGCTCTCTCTCTGACAAATAAATAAATAAAATCATTAAAAAACAAAAACAAAAACAAACAAAAAAACCCCACAGCCTCTGTCCTGGGCCTGCAAGCTTCACAGGTGGGTGGCAGTCACTTCCCACCCATGTGAAGTAATGGCCAGTGAATGCTCAGGACGCTCATGAGCCGAACCAGAGAAGCTAAACTGAGGGCAGGGGAAGGGGTCTAAATTTTTTTGAGAAAGTATAAAAATGATGACTTTCAAAACGTGGCAGATAGGAACAACAATCCTACCATTTGTGTCAAGAAATCAGTGTAAACTTTTCACTAACTATGGATTTCTACAGCAGATTTAAGCAGTCTGTTGAAGGGCTGCTTTTGTTATATTTTGTCACAAAAACCAAATAGTAGTAGAATGATTTTAAGTTAAAAAAAAATGCCCGGTGTGAGCAACCGGCCAGTTATCTTCAGTTTTCGAACATGCGAAGGCTTTCCCAGGACTTACCTAGAGAATTACTTTCATCTTGCTGCTAACTGCCTGCCACCTCTCTCTGAAGTGACACCACAGAACACAGCCGGTTTCAGGTTTTATTAGCCAACAGATTCCTTGATTGTGTTTAGGATGAGACCTTGTAAGAAGTCCCAATTTAAAAAAAAACCACTAGTGTTTTACTATCAGTGCATTTGGTAAGTTTACCTTTATGACAGTACTTACAAGTCAATCAAAGAGAACAGGGTGCTTGTTTGGAGCAGCGGTTAGCTCACTTCTCCTGGAGAGTATCTGTAAATATTCTAGATTTTGCGGACCTGCGAGGTCTCTGTGGTTAACTCCTCAACTCTGCCATGTGTCCGAACAGCCACGGACAACTCGTGCAAGAACAGGTGTGGTCGTGCTCCCTTCGAACTTTCCTATAGAAGAGGGGCCACCCCTAATAGGGAGGAAAGTAAAAGCTGGAAATCAGCCCCCCCCCCCCCCAGTCATCACCGCATTTTATTTCGGTTATATAGTATCAAGGAGTCATGACTGGTGTGGCTAAGAAGTTAGCATTGCAACTACCCCCTAGCAGCCCTGCAAGCTCTGGAGAGCCTCTAATTAAAGTAATCCAGAAGCTGGCTTGTAAATCTTCCGTTTGTTCATGTGGGATCCCATACGCAACAATGAAATCAAGCTTATTTTCCGTGTCGTACTTTCTCTAAGCTGTCTGATCAAGTTACTGAGCACTGAGAAGTGGGTTCAGCTGCTCCTCTGATTGTAGATTTTAGGTCCTGGTTTGGGTAGACAGAGCCCTGCAGGCACGGGCCACTCTGAGCAGCCGGGCCCCCGGTGGGTGACGGCAGGGGCCTTCTGTGTGGATCAGAGGCGCTTCTATAAACAATGCTGGGGAGGCTGGATAGAGGGCCTCAGGCCAGCCCAGAAGCATCCCCAATTTCCAGATGCCCCACAGGACAGCCCACACCGTGGCAGGCCACCTGCCATGGCCCTTGACTACTGGGCCCAGTGAGGCTCCGCATGGCTGTGGCCTGAATACTGGCCCTGGGAGCTGCCTGGACTTCGGGGTGCCTCTCAGCAGGGGGCCCTATTGCCAACACCATTTGCCGAGCTGCCGCCTTCTTCAGCTGGGCACGTTCACAGGTGGTCCAAATATGCTCAGCCACTTTGGGAGAATCTTTTTTAAAAGGCATCTCAGAAAACCAGCTCATATATTCCTCTGACAGCACAAGATGTTTTGCAGGTGGTCTCTGAAGTGTAAAATATGGTCTAGAACACGAGAAAGTTTGGGGTCCTTTTAAAAAAGTAATTTAAAGTAATTTACATCAAATGTTTATGGAACAAACTCCACAGCAGGGAACAGAATTTGAAAATCAAGACCATAAAGGTGCTCGATGCAGGAAGAGCAAGGCCCAGAGCCCAGGAGTCAGCGGGGGAGAGGGGGAGCTCAGTTCCCCCCCTCCACCCGTGGGGGGCCGGGATCCCCAGGCACCTGGGGCTACAGGCACAGAGCAAGTAAACAAGCAAGGAACGTCATCCACCACCAGAACAGGGGGTTTCATGTCCCCCAGCAAGCGGAGGTCCTCTTCCTCCATTTACCCTAAAGCTTTGCCGGCAGGGTGGGGCTAGGTGGGGAGAACCCTCATGAGATGCTCTGAGCAGTTCTGATGCCTGAATGGGAGGTGAGTGACAGCTCCAGGAAGCTACAAAGTGATGTCTAGTTGATGTCACTTTGTCTTCAAGGGAAAGCCCTGCACTATGCATAAAAAGCTAACGTTTTTGTTATTGAAATCCCATCAGTCTAGGCATTAAATCCCACCAGGACCCACAGAGCCCTGGCCCTTCAGGAGAAGAGGCTCCTCTTCCCAGGTTTCAGAGCCACAGATGGAGACCAGGGTCCCATGGGGAAGGCGTCATGTGCGATCTGGTGGCCCATGGCTCTTGGGTCTCAGGGATGCTGCCCTACTCCTGACGGCCCTGTCACCCTCTATCACTCATTTTTCTCACCCCCAAATCATGCCTAAAGACAATAGACTTTGGATAACTAAAAATCGGTAAGAAAAAATAAATGCCCTTATGAGAAATGACAACGAGCAAGTTTCTTCCTAGAGAATCTTTGAGAATGGCAAAGCTTGTAAAAGAGGGCTCAAGGACAGCACCATTTGCAAAGGCATGCCATGATCTCAGGATTTAAGAAGTGGGTGCGGGTCTCTTTTGGAGCTCAAACATTCTGTCACCAAATTATTTTTTTCTAATATGTGTTGATGCATCCCACATGGATACATCCCTGACCTCAACCTAAGAGTCCTCCAATGTAGGAGGAGATCTCTATACATAAATAAGTAGATAGACAACTAAAGTAAGTAAACACACACACGATTTACCAGTGATTTGGATAGAAGTCTGTAAGGTATGGGACACAACTGGGGCCAAGAACCAGAGTGCGCAGTTGTAGGAAAGGGGTGCCGGGGAAGACTTTGGAGGGTGGTGGTATGCTTGGGCTTCTCGGGAGATGGGCAGGTGCAGCATGTGGTGGGGTGTGTGTGGAGACAGGACCCCGAGAAGAGGCGCAGGGCCATGAAACAGCGTGTGTCTGGGGGGCTGCAAGCTGGTAAAACGGGAATGCTGGGTGTGAGCTGAGAAGAGATGAGGAGAGGCAGAGAGGCAGGGCCCAGGTAGTGGAGGCTCCTGAGCACCACGGAGTCTAATGAGTGGTAGCCATCCGACCAGAAGGAACTGCAATGAAGACAGCGCTCTCCCAGAAGATTTGGACATGAGAACAAGGGCCGACTCCCATTAGCCACCCAGCCCTGCTTCCGGTGGCCAAGAGCATCGCAAACTGCCTTCCCTAGGACTGGATTTACAACCACCAGGCACTCTTCTGCACGTTTCCCACGTACTGAATACTTTCAAGCTTGTGAGGGGGTAGTGATATTACTCCCATTTCACAGATGAGAACACTCAGGCACAGAACGTTCAAGTACATCGTGTAGATTCCAGAGCCGTTAAGTGGCAGAGCTTAACTGAACCCAGGCAGTCTGCCTCAGGAGCCCACATCCTTAACCTCGGTGGATGTGGCAAAGAAACCTCACATGCCCAGATGGCGCTCAGGTGACAGAAGCTCGGGACGTACTGTTCTAGTGATGCTTCCTCGGGTGTTCCAGAATGCCACAAGCCCAGAGGATGCTTGCACGGAATGATGAAGTTTTATGAGGCCCACCACACAACACACTTAAAGTTTACTACAAAGCCATAAAGAACTCGCTGGACTATTGGCCTAGGAGAAAGCCCAGAGGTGGCTTTCTAGTTTGGATAATGGGCCGTGTGGCCATATTATGGGAGCTTAATGAAATCTCTTCTGACAAGTACATAATGTAATAACACCACGCAAATTAAAAAGCCAGCCAACAGCCCAGGACCTAGGAGGAATGTAGCAGGACCTTAGAGAAATTGATCATTTTCAACAAAAATAAAAGAGCACGGTGGGCAGCAGGAGGCTGCGTCTGCCTGGTGCACCCTCCCGTGCAGATGGTAAGAAAGTGCCCTTGAGGGTGACTTCTGCAACCACACCAGGTACCCGGGCGTAAAAGCCACAGTGGCTTCTCTGGGAGGTAGTTCTGCAATGGCCTGCACCTGTGGCTCTGGGAAAAGGAAGCGTCCACGGGGCCAATGGCTTGCCTCAGCCCACAGGAGCCGAGCAAGACATTTCGAAAGCTGGAAGGATTTAATTCTTTCAAGCTCGCTATGTGGTAGTATTATTATTATCCCTCTTGCTCAGATGGGGAAACCGAGGCAAAGAAAGTACAAGTATCTGGCCCAGATGACACAGCTCTCAAGTGGCAGAGCCGGATGTGCACCCATGACTAGAGAGATGTTCAGGCTGGGATTGCTCCAAGTCAGGTGGTTCCATGAGCCCCAGGGCTTCTGCCGGAAGGATGTGGGCAAGCCCCACTCTAGCTGCTCCGGTCCTAAGCCCCACACAGCAAGCGAGCGTGGAGGAGTGAGGGCGGACGAGGGGCAGTGCCGGGCAGACGCCTCGTCTCTCCCCTGCTGAGGATCCCAGGGCTGACGGGCCTCTCGGCCCGAGGCAGACGATGGATTGTTCTGAGGCCTTCTCCAAACTATGTTTGGGATGGTTAGAAGGTCCATGATCCCGTAGTCACAATTCCAAAATCCCAAAGATTCTGAAATCCAAAAACCTCGCTGCTTAACTCGCTTGGCAATGAGACGGGCGCTGGCCTGACCTCGCCGGAGGCAGAACCAGACCGAACGGATGCGAGCATTTTGAGTCTTCAGGCGCTGCTCCTCCTGAGCGCACATACATTTCACTGCAGAAGCATCGAGTATCCGACGCTGAGCAGCTGAAGACGGGACGGGGCTCGGACACTTCAGAATCTGGGACAGGCGATGGTGGGGCTGCACGCGGACCATGCAGGTGGCGTCTGCCGGGCACCTGCCTGGAGCGGGCCGGGCGGGCAGCGCTCTGTCCGCTCAGCCGACGGCCTCGGTCAGAGGCGAGCCACCCTCCGCACTGTGCTACGGCTGGGGACGCTGGATCAAAGCCTTCGGCTACGGAATTAATTTTTCATTAAGCAAATCACAGATCAATCCATTCTCTACTTAAAAATGAAAATAGGGGCGCCTGGGTGGCTGAGCCTGTTAAGCGTCTGCCTCTTGGTTTCGGCTCAGGTTGTGATCTCGCGGTCGTGGGATGGAGCCCTGCGTCAGGCTCTGTGCTCAGTGCAGAGTCCGCTTCAGATTCTTTCTCTCTCCCCCTCTGCCCCTCCTTGCTCTCTCTCAAATAAATAAATAAAATCTTAAAAAATAATATAGTGCAGCCCTGCTGGACCCCTTGCCCCAAACCTGGTGCCCTACATGGCCCTCGTCCTCCCCACTAGGGGCGAACACCTGCCTGGTGGGGGCGAATCCTTCCAATCACACTCTGGGCACTTGTACGCTTACGTATCTCAGTGCTTCTTCTGGTATATCACACTGCTCCCACTTTGAGTGAAAAATGCCAGTTTCACCCTCAAAATTTCCCTTCCTTCCAGACTGGCACATGTTTGCCCACAGGTGGCCCAGAGACCATCACCCACAAATGTGTGCACAGTGGTTTCTATCTTGAGGTCCTGGATCAAACCCACACTAACTCCCTACTTGTGACCTGGGGCCACCTGACACAAGGCCGACCCAACCTCAGAACAACCTGAGCAACAACATTTTCCAGCATGAACTTGGAACATCATAAAACCATCAACCTATCGGTCACTTACCCTGTGGCCTCAATTATTCTACAAAAAGCCAAGGACCAGCAATCACGTGAAAAGGGCCTCTGACTCAATCACATGGAGCTTTCAGAGGCCATCCCCTGGAAGGCAGACTGAGGTTCCCACTCAGACACCCGTGCTCTAGGTTTGAAAGTCCCAGGGCAGACAGGAATGGGGAGAGGCCGTTCGGAGCCGAGGGGCACAATCTCAATCGGGTGGTACAGTTCACACACCACGAAGGCTCACACTACTGGAATGTGCCTCATGCCATATGCAAACCCTCTAAACACCCACCAAGAAAAGGCAAAGTTATAAAAATGAACTTCAGAGTCAGAGTGAGGTCTCTGACTCAACCCAGCCCCTCCAGGCAAAGCACATGGACTGAGCCCCTACCATGCCTCCTGGGGTTGGGGGAGGGTACAGCGGCAGGGTCAGACCTGGACCTTGGTCTTTAGACCTCTAGACCAGTATTATTTTCTTCATGTCACGCTATGTTTATAGCATTGCTTAAAAAGCAGGAAAGTCTATTTTAGAAAGATGCCCACCAAATAGCTACACTGAAGTGCTGACTCTTGACGAGTTATATGGAAAATTTATTTACATGGAATCGTTTTCCCAGTGGTATCATGTAAACGATGTTACTATGTCAAGGCTGATAAATTTTCCATGTTCTCCTAATTGCTACCACTAAATGGTTGTTCTTCAAATTGTGTGTCTGCGTGCCATTCAGACAAGGAGAACCCTCTCTGCTTCTCCTCTCTCGCACCGCCTGGTTCGCCACGTGCTTTTCAGACCCCAGTCCTCTAGATTTAATAGTAATGTGTTGTTTCTGATGCACTCGCCTGTCTTTGCCTTCATTTCTGCCTCTTCTGTTATTTGGCTAAGTCTTAAGCCCATCTGATTTCCATTCACGGATCTGTTTCACACCTAGCATCACTCGGTAGAATCAGTAATTAAAACTCAATACTGTGATCCTTTCCTAATACTGAAGTCACTATTTTTTCCTTGACATTTAAAGATAAAACCAAGCATTCCTTCTACCCAGTTGGAGAACCAGACACTAGCAAGTCTACTATCTAGGCTGCCTTCTTGCTAATTCATTTAGCACCTGCTCAGATAAGATACCAGCTTGGCAACTCTCTGCATTAAAAACATATCTATACTCTTTAACTGTCCTAGAATATTTATTCATAAAGAAAAAACAGAAAGGAAGTTAAGATTAACAGCTTATGTTCTATTAATTTTATCCTCGAGTTGTTTGTTCTCCTGAAGTATTAAATTTAGAGCGATACGTGTGTGGACAGGTACGCACGCCTTCACACTGTCAATATCCATCGTTCATGGAATCAGTGTGTACGGGGCATGATCAACCTGCCAGCAGGAAAAACATGTCAATTAATAGCTGCCTTACAGGGTAAGATCTTCCCTCCAGCAGGTCATCCAGTGTAGAGGGAAGGACATAGATGGGGTTGGCGGAGTTGGGTCATGGAGGGCTTTGTAGAAGCAAAGTTTCCCTGAGTGTGTATGTAAAAAGCATCTCAGACCATACTAAGGGCGCTTCTGATTTAAAGACGTGATTCTAGCTGTTGATACTTGAAGGTATTACCAAGTATCACAGTGCTACAAAATTCTGAAAAGAGTCTCAAAATTTCAAAAATGAGAGCAAAGTCTAGAATTGAATGAAATACAAGTTGGGAGAATATCTTAAGTTTCTGGTCCAAAGCTCTTACAAAAATATAGGCTTGGTTCCCATAGATAAGCTTTCACTTGGATTTTTTTTTTTTTTACACTTTAGTTTCGTCTGGTATACATATAAAAAAAGGTAAGTTGGTTCAATTCAGGGGATAGCAAGTGAATACGAATTAGCTCTTTTTAACAAAAATTCAAATTCATGATTTGAGTTAAACTTAGTAATTTAAATTAAATAAAATTAAATAAAAATTGGCTTTTAGGATGGTTAAACCCCAAAGTTTTCCTGAGGCAAATAACCCTTCTTGTAAATCTCTTTATAGAATATAAAATTCTTTCATAATTAAATGGCCATCCCACTTGTCACATAAACTCAAAACTTTGTGTCTCCGATGTTTTCTAAAATGGTATACACCTAAATGATGTAATTCTTCCCTTATAGAAAAATTATAGAGGGAATACATCACGAGCCCCGGGATTATACATATTTTGTGACCTTGGGCAAATCACTTAACCCTCCAGACCTCAGTTTCCCCACATCTGTAGAACAGGGTAGGGGGTGTGGAAAGACACCAAGGCCTTACCCCGGCACCAACATTCTCTGCGTAGATTTATTTCATGAGGCTAATGGCAACCGTTGCCTTCTTCTGAAAGGTAAAAAAGATGCTGATCATAGCCATGCACTGTACAAATATTCTAATGCTGCCTTAGGTTTTTGCCAGGCAGAATGAAGTCAGTACCGAAAATGTCTTTAGAGTTAGCCTTTTAAATAAGCAGTCCAGAATATCTTACAGTTGGGATAAATTTAAAATGTTCCTCAGTTCACATTCTAAACATGAAGGCTTAAAATTCACCTAAAAATGTTCTGGAACCTTGAATGTACCTGGGTTAATTTTCTCCACGTTCTCTCTCTTCATATCCTCTTTTCCCTGATCCTTTTACTAGTTTATCCATGTAAGCAATTATCAGGCTGCAGAAAGTATAAGGCACCCAGGGCATTAAAAAAATAATGCTGTAGGGGGAATTAATTTGGCAGGCATTTTTGCAACTGATAAAAAAAATGTATCAGAGGGGGAGACGAACCATGAGAGACTATGGACTCTGAAAAACAAACTGAGGGTTCTAGAGGGGAGGGAGGTACGTGGATGGGTTAGCCTGGTGATGGGTATTGGGGAGGGCACGTACTGCATGGAGCACTGGGTGTTATACGCAAACAATGAATCATGGAACACT
Organism: Halichoerus grypus; assembly: GCF_964656455.1. NCBI lineage: Eukaryota > Metazoa > Chordata > Mammalia > Carnivora > Phocidae > Halichoerus > Halichoerus grypus. The sequence goes on from NC_135720.1 coordinate 121,387,993, forward strand.
GCATCAAAAACTAATGATGTAATGTATGGTGATTAACATAACATAATAATAAAAAAAACGTGATGTTGAAAAACAACTGGAGGAGAGAAGTGGGCAGAAGGAACGCAGCCTCTACCCTGTTGCTGCTTCTAACTGGAATTTTCTTGGCATCTCTGTACTAGCAGTTTGTCCAGGGAGTCCGGTCAACCTTCTCCCGGGAGTCAGCTTCTCCTGATCTGCTGGCTCCCATCTTGATGATAAAGGAGCCCACGGAGGCCACAAATTCATTGACTTGTCATCAGGGGGGGCCCTGCTGGTTCTACCCTGACCTCGGACCCAGCTCTGGAAAGCAGCTTCTTGCCATTAGCACACTCACCCCTCCCAACCTCAACAGAAACAGTCTCGATGGAGTGAGGTCAGCCTGATGTGTCTGGGACCCCCACTTCTTATAGTACCAGACATATGCTCTGCCAGAGCCCCCCGCTGATGGGGCTGGGCCCCTCGGCCTCACTCTGTTTCCATCTACGTGGACTTTTGCCAGTGAACAGTGGGGCAACCACTGAGCAGTTATCACTAGACACCAGTCAACCCGCTTTCTGTCCCCTCCACTCCCTCCAAACACACATGTGCCGGAGTGCCTGCGCATGCACACATGTGCACATCGGCCCCCTGCATTCTGCCTGGTTTCAAGACTCCATGATCCTCCAGCTCCCACAGGGTAGCGAGATGGAATGTCGGAGCACATCCTAGGTGTGCGGACAGTGAGGACCACGGAGCTGGTAACACTGGCCTCTAGAGCAGAGGCTACATCCCCTGACAGAGGACGTGGTATTGAAGGGCCACATGTTCCCACGTTCACAGGTCTTTCTCCACTTGGACTTGGAAGCAGTTTTGTTGACCATAGGGGTTCCTGTTATTTTTTACATAATCTCTGCAGACTCAGAAGTTAAAAATGGGGCAGCCTCTTGCCTGAGGGCTCCCTAAAATTCCATGCCATTAGCAAATCCCCAAACAGCAAGTCAGAGAACATTTTGATCTCACTTTTAATTGCTCATTCAATTGTTATGATTGAAATGTGGGCTGCCATTTTTATTTATACATTTGCCTTGGTCAGGACTAACCAAATCTTCCCCCCGCTTAGATAATTTGCTGACAAATAGGATTTGAGTAAATTTCTTTTTTGGCTTTAAAATTCCTAGAAGTCCCTGTAAATTAACTATCTGATAACCTGTAAAAATAATTATTGCAGATTTTCAAGCTCCCAGAGGCTATATGCTTTTTATGATTCACCTCTTTCACTTTCCTTTGAGGAAAAGATTTTCTTGTGTGACTTTACTGTTGGTATAACTGAATTCAGCTTCCCCCCTGCTGTGCTGGGAGCCCCGCAGCCCTGCCTTTACCAGTAATAGTTTGCAGCTTGTGGTACTTTGACCGGCTTCTGAAATAAAACTGTTTTTGATGGAAGAAGGTACTATGTCCCTCAAGTGTGTGTGGGCAAGAAAAAAGACTGATAATCTCTGGAATGAATACACACACACACACACATATATAAAAATTTAAGGGGTCTTTTAAAATCATTTCAACAATGACAAGAAGCAAAATTAATTCACCCACTGAACACATTTTTATGGAGGCCCCATTAGGGAAGGTACTGATTGCCCCATGATTTTAAGAAATGTTTTTGTACATGTTAGGGAAATGCTAAATAACAAGAGGAACTAGAAGAGAAGACCACCCCCCACCCCGGGTGAGAAGCCTGCTCTGTGCCCCACGCATGGAGCTCTTGGTGGGCCAGGGCCCTCCCCATCCTCCCGGCATGCTGGGTCCCACCCCCAGGGCCCGGCAGCGCCACTAGCACGATGACTGAGAGGCTACTGGTCCTCATTCTGGCTCTGGGTTTTGCCTTCTGGCTTTCACGCCTCGGCTCCAGGTACCAGTTCTAGGACGACCAAGCAAGCTGTTGAATAGCCCCGTGTCTCAGTTTCTCCATCTGTACTAGAGGCCTTCCTAGGGTCACCAGGAGGATCCAAGGGGCCAAATTATTGGAAGTGCTTGGCGGTGGCTGGCTTGGAGCAAACCCTCCAGAAATGTTAAAAATGAGTATTATTCTGTCCAAAATATTTCTGATATCTGAAAAGAGCCAATGATATTTAGGACCATTTACATATTGGAACTGTTAGTACATTTTTATGCTGGATATTTATCTAACCCGAGGCCATTTAAATGTTTTACAATGGCTTTTTTCTTGAAAGTTTTAAAAATTAAAATCCCCTTTAGCACATACCTTTTTCCTAAGAGTTTTAATTGTTTTACTCCTCTACTCTGTGAGTTCCTCATGACAGCATGCTCTAATTTCCTCTGTTTCAAGGTTTATCTTTCATTTGGGGAATTGATACTATTACTTATTCTCAGTGTTCTGTAGTGCAGCTTGATCTTTCTCTAATTTCCTCATTATTTCCCATACGGTTTATTATTTCCTACTTATTGCCTTCCCAGATGCTTTTGATGATCACGCTGATTGCCAACAGCACTTTTTCTCTCGTTACGATGAAACTCCAGCTACAAAGCACAGTTAATAATTCACCATCTTCACACACTTCCAGCATGTCTGTTCTTTCTCGAAGCAGCTCAGGCAAAAATACACGTTTGGTGAGTCCAAGATGAGAATCCTCCCTAACGAGGTACCTGTCTAACGGTCTTGGAGGAGAGTAAAAGAAAACTGTATCCAACGCTCTCCCGCGGGGGTGGAAGGTCGCACCGAAGGCAAAAACTCACAGAAGGATGCCCCCCACTGAACCTGCTCAGAGGACAGGACAGCGAGGGGGGAGAAACCTGTCCCTCCCATTACCCTTCAGCACAGGCTGTAACTTGAGACTCCAAAACACACATGCATCTAGGTTTATGTTCTCACAGTGCGCATAAAATTGTTAGATCCAGGACCCAGATTTTTCGGCCTCCTTTCATCCGTTCCGGGAATATCTCTGACTTCTGCTGTCTGAGACGATAAGACAAATTTGCTCTCCGCAGTGGAATTGGATCAGACAGCCAGGCCTTGCGTGACATCTCACTGATCCTCAACAATGGCATCTGTCTCCTTTCCCTGCAGGACTGAGATACCTCTTCCTGCGAGAAGTGTGACTCCTCCACAGCTGACTCAGATCTTCTTTATGCTTCGACACCATCTTTATTTGGGGGGGGGGGCTACCGGGTCCCTCAGTCCATGAGCAAGACATCTGGCCTTTATTCTGTGATGTACCCACCCCACTTCTCGAATGCGAGCGCTCGTCAGCATCCCCTGGAGGGCTTCTGAAGCCACAGACCTGCACCCCGCTCCAGACATTCGGACCCAGGCAGTAGGCCTGGGGTGGAGCCTGAGAATTTGTGTTTCTAACACATTCCCAGGTGCTGATGAGGCCGCTGGTCCAGGGACCACACAATGAGAACCACTGATGTTCAAAAACCAGCTTTTAGTAACTTTCTCACACTTTTGAGTATTTTGGTGAAGCTTTTTGATGCCCTGGTTTCCCCCAGCTAAAAACAGGAATAAACCCACCAACCTAATCCAAGGGTTAATGGTTACTATAGTGTCACACACAGAAGCTTGCAGCTGGTCTCGGGAAAAGCGTCCCTAAAATGTTAAGACATGTTCAAATCAGGGTACATCACGGGGCCTCTGCCACAGAGGGGGCCCGGCCTGTGAACCATGTGATGTTTCTCCTCCTGGCCGAGCTGTTCCACGGGGCAGGACGGTGTCCGCTGGGTTCACGATGACCCCGCCACAGCTAGCCAATGCTGCTTGAAGAAGGGTGGGTGTTCTCACTGGGGACCTTCCTGAGTCGGCATCACAACGGCCCCCCAGCATGCGCGGGGCCAAAGCCGATGTGCACACGCTTGTTTTTATGAATAATCGCAAGGACTCGGCAGCATGAGTTTATATTTGAAGGTGTGGTGAGGTCACGTACCAACATTTTGGAAGAGCGGCACGGACATCTTCATCCTTGCAATTCCTGCCTCATGTTGTGCCCTGCAAACACGTGAGGCAGATACCCTGTGGGCGCCTTCTCCACCGCCTCCTCACTCTGGGTCAGTCTCCCCTAGTCAGATCCCTCCAGAAAACCTGACGCCACCTGCTCTGTGTACCAGCTTCCTGACTGTCCACACCGCGGTTTTCTAAGGCGGTCTCACTTAACGCAGACCTGCAGCCCCAAACGCACTGCCCCAGGCTGTGCCCTGCACGAGGACACTCTGTCCCCGAGCCGTGTGTCCCGGGGCAGGCTGCAGCCCGCTGACAGGGACAGCTTTTATACACTTTGTGCAATTAGAAAGCGGCAGCCCTTGCAACCACCCCTTCTCTTCTTTTAAAAGATTTTATTTACTTATTTCACAGAGAGAGAGACAGCGAGAGGGAACACAAGCAGGGGGAGTGGGAGAGGCGGGGCTTGATCCCAGGACGCTGGGATCATGACCTGAGCCGAAGGCAGACGCTTAACGACTGAGCCACCCAGACGCCCTGCAAGCACCCCTTCTTCCGTTCTGGGCTCACCTGCCACTTAGCAGCACATCTAAGCAGAGGTTCTCTTAGAATCTCCCTTCATCTGGTGTTTTGGATACTGAATCTGCACTCTCCCCCTCCCCCAACCCCATATGTTTTCTGTGACCCCGGAAGAAGTCCACATTTATTCTGGAAAAAGGATAGGTCGATATGAGTTCCTTCTAGATGACCCCTGAGGCTCTGCTGCCCTTTCTTACTTTCTAAGCGAAATGACTGAGCAAGCGCTTCTATCAGGCTCTGGTGTCCTGAGGGACAAAGACCGTGGGGATCTGAGCCTCGGGCGCTGGCACTGTCCGTGGAGTCACCCACTACCTCTGCCAGGATTCTCATTCAGGTGAGAACTCTTCACAGTAGCCTCTCTTCTTCTGTTCTTGCTTCCTGACGAGGCGCCTAAATTTGACTCTGCGAAGCATCCAGCATCCCAGCGAGCACATGCTTTCATTGTCTCGGGCCACTGAGCTTCTGAAGCTCTTCCTCCATCTAAGCCCCGCGGGCCAGCAGCTGGTCCCGCCTGGACCCGGGGGTCAGCAGCATCCCCAGGCAGCGCGTGCAAGGACGTTCATCTCCTCCGGAGGCTCACCCGCTGGGGCCCCAGTCACTTGCGCACCACGTCCTCCCCGGGGTCCACCTGTACTCACCACACCCCCTGTCCAACCCTGGCCAGCCCCTGGGTGCATCACACCTCGGCTGCTGCCACCTCCTCCTGACTGGCTCACTTCATTCCAGAACATTCTGTAACCCTGGAGCTGCTGTAAGGCTGCGGATTAATCATGCCTTTTTATTTCCTGCATTTTCTGAGGTTTCTGGGAGGGAAGACTGCCCCCCCTGTCCCCCCCCCAGGTTAGCCAAGTCTTAGTGATAGCCAACAATTCAGTGTGAGCGCACCTTTCAAGGACAAACCAGCCAATCAGAGCCCACACCCCACCGCCTCCTCTGTGGGCTCTCACACTCTGGCCACTGTCCACCTGCTCTAGTCACCCCAGAGCCAGGTGCCAGACAACCAGGGACAGGCCTGTGCCCCAGAGCCTGCAGAAATTACTCACATTAGCCAACCCGGGGCCTGCTTAGCCCGCCTCACCCCTTTCTTCTGGCTGAAACAGTAGGGAAGGCTCCTGCCCCCCGTTCCCCTCCCTCCTTCTCCTTCTGCCTCCTGACCAGCTGGTGCTTCCCTGTGGGGCCCCTGGGACGCGGTGTGCCCCCATCTCTTGGGGACTGTCTTCTCTTCTTGGTGGCCGGCAATCTCCTGACCCGCTGGCCTCACCCCACCCGGGGAGTATGAAACCCACACTTCCAAACAGGCTGTGTTTCCCTCAGGGCTCCCAGCTCTCTGCAGGGCCTCCTCCACTGCCCTCAAGACTCAAGATCAGACCTTCCCTCTCACCAGCTAGTCACCCCGGGTTTCTGTGACTCTTTGAGCTCTCCCCTCAGGACAGGATTGATGCTCCAGTCCCCGCGGGGCCTCCGTGCCACAGAAAGCCCTGTCCCCCCGCCCCCAGGAAACATCCCGGGCCGTGGCTCTCCTGCCCTCGTGGGCCACAGAGGACCTGCCAGCACCTCTCACTGGGGCTGCTCCCAAACGCACCTGGACTCAGGCTTCTCCAGGTGAGCACCCTGTCCACCGCGGGGCGGACACCATGCTGGCTCCCTCCGTCCCACTCTCAGCCACCCTTCCACCAGCCCCGGCGGCAGAGAGCGAGACCTTGCTGGAGCACCTGCCAGAGCACATTTCTCCCCTGTTTAAACCTCCATGTGTTTTCATGGCTTTTAGAACAAACCCATCAAGGGGCACCTGGGTGGCTCAGTCAGTTAAGCGTCTGCCTTCGGTTCAGGTCATGATCCCAGGGTCCTGGGATTGAGTACTGCATCGGGCTCCCTGCTCGTGGGGAGCCTGCTTCTCCCTCTGCCTGCCACTCCCCCTGCTTGTGCTCTCTATGACAAATAAATAAATAAAATCTTTAAAAAAACCCCCCAAAACAACAAACCCATGGTGCTGAAGGCCACATGTGGTCTGACCCACCTGTGTGGCAGAGCTTGTCCTTTGTACCCAAGCTCCACTGGTCGTCTTCCTCTTCCGGAGAAGCCATGTAGAAGCCAGCTTTGGCCCTGCTCTTCTCATTTGCCTATTTTTCCACCCAGAACTTTGTGTGACTTCCTCTTTTTGATCATGTATTTAGGTGTTAGCCCTAAAGTCACTCCGAGAAACGCCTTTCCTGACTGCCCTAACTTGCTCCTCTCTACCCCACTGATTTATTTCATGTCTTCAGAGTGGTGGTTATTTGGAAGAATATTATTTGCTCGAGTATGGGTTTATGGTCTCTGGGCTCCCTCCCACCCCCATATACCCACTGTAATATAGATTTCAAATGATGAGAGATTTTCACTCACATGTATGTGCACTATCTAGAATACTTAGTAGCTAGGACAGCATTTGGCATGAGGTAGTGGTAAGTACCTTAATAAATTATTTGAATCAACTTTGTTTTCAGATTGCTCTGTTTCCTAGAGTTCCTGAGAGGCAAATTTCTCAATTTATAGTTTCAGGCCCTCAGAATGGATTCCCACGGACTCTGAATTTTGGCTTTGAGTTCATCCTTGGTAAGCATTTTCTTCCATGTGAGTCTCCAGCAACTCTCTGTGAGAGGTTTCATTCTTGAGCCGGAGGGTCCAACGAGCTTCACAATTCCTCAGCCTTACAAAGCGGTTAGCATTTGGAACACATAGCCATGGGTGGTGCAGACTTCCTGGCTCCATGTCTTAGAGGTGGATCATTTCTGCCCACAGTCCGAGGCATCAGCCAGCTTTGGAGCCGAGTCCCTGTGGTGGGCAAAGACTTTCGAATACTGTTATTAGAACAGGACAGTTTGGAGTCCTGGCTTCATTCAAGGAGCTCAGTTATAAGTGCATAAAGGGCCTGACGCCTTAGCTCCAGCCCTTGGGACAGGTATTAAGACTCCAGCTCCTGGGCCTCTTTCTGGTCCAGTTGCCCTGCAGGCTGCCTCTGTGTCCACTCCAGCTTGAATGTTCTCCTTGGCCTGGGCCCTGGGAGTTCCCCTTTCTGGCACTGGAGCTCAGTACTGTGGGCATATTTGGTTGATGTGATACCTTATCCAGCACGGGGTGTGTGTTTGGAGGGTCCCTGTCAGTGCAGCCCACCCTGTGGACCAGAGGATCCCTTCTGGTCAATCTCCCCGCTTTGTCTTATCACTCTCACGCCAAGACCCTGCGCGACGGTGACTCTGTGTTGTGCGGTTTGGTTTGTGGTCCTTGCTTCCACGTCTGCTCTTGGAGGGACCCCAAAGTACCCCAAAGTACCGAGTACTCTGCAGGGTCCCCTGGGCCCCCACCGTAAAGACTTGCTCATGAAAGGAAAGCGAGAGAGTGTCAGGGCTTTGTCATCCACAGCTGACCTCCTGGCTGGGGCTGCAGCCGCCTCCCCACGACCCAGCGGCCCCCTTCATCCTGTCAAGCTACAGAGCCTTCGGGAGCGAGGGGCTTCCTGCCTCCCACAGCAAATGGCAGGAAGGGCGGCCGGCGAGAGAAAGCCGCTGATTCTTACAGAGCTTTCAAGGCTAGAGGCAAAGGTGGGATGCGTCTCTCACCACCGATTTCTTTGGCCTGACCCCCGTTACACCCTGGCTTCCATGCAGGTTAAGAGGTGATACGATCGTAGCCATAAAGCGGCTCAGATTTATGAGCACTTGGTGTAGGTCAGACATGTGCCAAGCACCTTAGAGAATAATATAAACACAAAATGATTATGATGCTGATTCCAGCAGTTACATATTTGGGTAGAGCTGGTCTCCCCCAGACTGCGGCGCCAGAGCTGTGACCACATGGCGTCAGGGACTTGGAACGTCCGTCCATCTGCTGGTCTGCGTACACCTTTTACTTATCAAAGCACCCTGGCTGCCTTCTTCACTAGAAGGTTTTGTTTTTACATTTGTGACTTTCAAAGAATTTTTCTTCTTAGGTTTTATAGTATATTTAAAGAAATGAGTGTCTTACCTGCCATTAAACCCTGACATACTTTTTAAATTTAAATAAAAAATACAATATGGTCAACAGGAACCCAGTCCTTTACCATGTGGGTCAGTCCCCCAGACCTATTCCAAAGCCTTCCCTGCCGTTTCTCCCTGCCGGGTGTCCTCCTACCTGGGGCAGGTGGGACAGCACCTGGTGGAGACTTGAAGCCCACCTCTTACAGGAGTGTGAGCCTCCAGGAGGCTGTGCCCATCCCTCCCCAGGCCTCCAGCCCCCCCAGGGGCCTTCAGACAGCTCCGGGGGCCCTTGGGCGCTCTGGTGAGAGGGGTGGTGGCTGGGAGGATGCCAGACCTCACGGAGGATCCTCTAGGGCAACAATGCTCTCTCCCAGGGCCAGAGGCTCTCTCCCAGGGGCTCCAGTGGTCCGAGACAAGAGACAGAAGCTCAGGGAAGGCAGGAGATGGCACCGTGTGTGGTAAGAAGAGTGGCCTGGGCCATTCAAGGGCCAGCTGGGTGACCTCAGTTTTGCCATCTGTACAGTGGGGTGATGAAGTACGAAGACCGAATAACCTACTATTTGTTCAGTGCTTGCAGGTTGTGTGTGACATGAACCTGGTATAAGCATTTGTTAAATAAATAAATGCCCCTGAATTCCAAAACAAGCAAGGCCCCACTCCAGATGCAGCAAGGGAAGGAACAGGAAGGATTGCCTAGAAGACAGAAGGAAGAACTGCCCATTCCATCCTGCTTTGGGCAACGATTTCATTCTTTGCCTCCTAAGCCCCTGTTGGAGGGAGCAGGAGGTCCTGAAGTATGCACGGCTCCCACTCCTGCGGGGCGGGGGGGGTGCTGTCCAGCCCCAGCTGGCAGGCAAGGCTGCAGGAAGCGTGGGGAGGGGGGGGAATGGGGGGGCACAGCTGGGGCAGCTGTCCCCAATGAGCGGCTCCCCGGCAGGTGGCCTCTCTTCATCCCTTACAGCTAGCTCCCTGCTGCCGCCGAGGTTCTTCTGATACAGTAACCAAGAGCTGGGCTCTGGAGGAAAATGCACCTGTTCCCTCCCTCACTGCTGTTTCTCTGCAAGACGACCTCCTACCAGGGCGGGGCCGGGGCCCAGCACCATGAAGCTAAAAGGCAGGGGCTTTCTTCCCCTCCCTGGTACTTTAGGAAAGGAAGCCCAATTAAGGAGTCTTCTCTGCTCCAGTGAACACTTAAAGCTATGACACAAACTGACTTTTCACCAGAAGCTGGGTTTCCATTAGTGACCAAGTAAGAGCCACACAGCATAGTACGTATTCTCTACAGCAGAGTGGCTCGTCCTCGCGTGTGGATGGAGTGTTGGCATGAAGAGGGCCGGGGAGGGGCAGGGAAAGAAAGACAGGAGTTATTAAAAAAAAAAAAAAGGCGGAACACTCATTTTTTTCCTAAACATCTCTCTATCCAAGAGCGGGGTTTTTCAATCTTGGCTAAACATCAATCCTCTGGGGAGTTTTTAAAAATCTAGCTGCCCAGGTCATACCCACCAGCCTAGCGTGTTCAGTTGTTTTCTCCCTACAGCCAGGCAGCCAAAAGCCAAAGTTATACATGGTTCTCAAAGGTCTAGTGGACTCGTCAGGAGCAGGGGTGGACAAAGTTCCTGTAAAGGCCAGAGAGTAAATACTCGGCTTTGCAGGCCGATGAGACTGCCGTACCCTCCTCAGCTCCACCACTGTAGCATGAAAACAGCCCGAGCTGACACGTACGTAAACGTGCGAGCGTGACTGTGTTCCAGTGAAACTCTATTTGCCAAAACAGGTGGCGACCAGATTTGGTCCACGACTGTAGTCTCTGCCCGTCCCTAATCTACGGGAGATAAGGGGGCTTTCCTAAATCACCCCCTGAACGTCTCCGCAGTCCCCCCTCCCAACACAAGAATCCTCCCTTTGCAAATCTATTCATAAAAATCCTATCAAAATAACCCAGCAAGCAGGCGTCCAGCCAGACCGAGGGAGGGCAGGTTCCCGGAGCTGGGTGAGGGGCGCTCAGGGACTCCCTCCACTCTCTTCCCCCGATTTGTGTGTTTCAACATTTCCCAGGATACCAGGTTTAAGAGATGAAATTTTACAAAGGAGGAAAATGCCTTCACAAAAAAAGCACAAGCTGAAACCAGCCAGGAGCTGGGGGACGGCGGGCCCCCTGTGGTTTGCTTCAGTGTCTCCTCCCTGGGGCGGGGGAGGGGCGCCCTTCAGAAAGCGTTTCCAGAAGCCGCATGGGGTGAAGCCTGCGGGGAGGATACTCACGACCAATAGAGCAGCATGAGCAGGAAGGGGCAGATGATGAGGGCCTGCAGGACCTGCCAGTCTCGGCACAGGGAGGCCAGCCCGGGCATGAGGAACTGCCCCGCCATGGCCACGAAGCTCGCCACCATCGTGATCATGAACCGTTTTCCAGGGGGGCACAGCTCTATTCCTGGAACACAGAAGGGACAAGAGAGACATGAGCGCCCTGCCCCGTAGCCTGGAGGAGCCACGGGTGCACCGGGGTCAGGGAACCTTCTCAAACAACTGAGCACTGCAGAAATCGTATTTATCCGCTGGCCGCCACGAGAGCCCCACGTTGTACGTCAATGTTGAGATCCTTGTTTTTACAGCTGGATGAGCCGAGGCCTGAACTGGGAAGGAAGAGATCGTTGCTCAAGGTCACAGAGCGAGTCAGCGGCAAAAGAACGTTGTAATTCAGAATTGCTGAACCCAGACACTAGGAGACGCTGCTTTGTATGGGGCTGTAGTGCTTGCACCGCACAATTCCGCTGCCTCTGCTCTGGGGATGCTACTGAACTTGCTGGAGGGTAGGATCCCTCCCCTGCCCATCTGCTGCCGTGCCTGCCCTGGGCGACGCAGTATCAGGGGACCCCTTCCACCTGGAACGTCCGTCTGCTCACCCCCGCCACCTGCACCATCCCTCCTTCTGGTCCCGACTCCCGTGCTCCTTTGGAACTGTGAGTTCCAGGCCATCTATTTGCACTGTGAGACCAAGACAGACCAAGTTGCATCATGGTTAATCTATCTGAACAAGACAAACAAAAACAAAAACAAAAACAAAACCCAAAGAAAGAACAATCAATAAAGCAGATTTGGACTAGGTAGTAAGCTTCCCCTCCCTGCTGGAAATCTGCAGCCCACTGTGACATGGGGGTGTCGCACGACCCTTTCTCTGTCCCCACGAGAGAGACAGCTCCTCTGGCAGAGGCATGTCTGAGTTATCTCCAGAGGTTCAAAACAGCACCACTGTCTGCCTTCGCTAAATGTCTCCTGAGTGCAGGGACACCATGGTCCCCCCTGTTGGCAAGAATCTATGCTCTTAATCTGACCTCGAGTAAAAAAGACGGTCACAAAAGCTTCAGCTGCAGCACCCAAGTGCCAGCCAGCACAGATCCAGTATGCGAATTCCTATTATCAAGGTCCTCCGCACTGCAACGTAGGCTGAGTTTTATACATTCCCCCCCATAGAGCACGTCGGTTTGTTTGCTAGTCTTCTTCTACAACGTGCAATATTCCCTAAAGCTTGCTTTTTTTTTTTTTTTTAAGTATCGTTAAAAATGACTTTCTAAAAAAGAAGAAAGGCCCTTGGGAGAAAATACTTTTTGTGCCTCTGTTTCCAGAGGCTGTGGATCCGTGGCTGTGGCCCATTTGCTGGTTGTCTAGGGACCAGAGCTGAGGTAGCAGGTTGAAAGGCAATAGGGAGGGGAGCAGGTTTGAGGGGAAAACAGACACATTACACTTGGCCACAAGGATGGAATCAGCCCTAACAAGGATAGGGCACCATGCCAGCCCATATCTATACCAGCTCACCTGCACGGAAAGAATAATAAAGTCATCAACATTTCCACTGCCTCTCTGTCACAAACAGATGATCATCACAGCGATGGGTGAGCGGGAAAGAAAGCTGGCCTCGCTGCATATAGCTTCTAAAGGACTTTTTGCCATTTAATTAAGAAAACAGGATTAAGCAGCCCTCTCCTGGCCACTTACTGTGATACCATTCCTTTCAAGAGGCACGAGCCGGGTTCACTTAAATGATCACTTCCTAGTGGGACTCGGGTATTCACTCCAGATCTGGCATTTCTGCTCTTAAAAATAACGGATCAGGGTCTTTTTAGAAAAGATGAACCAGGGGCGCCTGGGTGGCTCAGTCGGTTAAGCGTCTGCCTTCGGCTCAGGTCATGCTCCCAGGGTCCTGGGATCAAGCCCCGCGTCAGGCTCCCTGCTCAGCGAGAGCCTGCTTCTCCCTCTCCCTCTGCGGGCTGCTCTGCCTACTTGTGCTCTCTATCAAATAAATAAATAAAATCTTTAAAAAAAAAAGAAAAGAACGGGCACAGGTGGTAGCTTGCACTTAGTAGGCACAAGCGATAGATTTGCTATGGAAACCAGCAATCAGCATGAGCCAGGGTGAGTTCGCTGCTCAGGGCTCGGCACAGGCTCGTCTCAGAAGAGACAATTTAGCACTTGGCCACCCGGGTAAGCTTTAAACAAAGTCAGAGAGATACTGTTCAAACAGCCGATGGCTTCATGTCAGCGGGCTGGCAGGGGCAGTGGGCATGGCACACAGCCTGTGGATTTGCTCTTCACTGCCTCTCTCTCTAATTCTGTGCCCCGGTAAGTATGAGACTATCCGAGACTCTGGTAGCTTTACTACAGACCTCCTTCGGGACGTCTCATCCCACACGCTAGTCTACACTCCGTGCTATCGCGCAAAGGATCACAAGGCAACTTCCCAAACGAGGGTGTGGGTTTGTGGAGGCCAAAGGAAATTCGTCCCTTGATGGGCAAATGATTCCACAGTCTGACTTCTCAGCAACCCCCCTCCCTTGCTGCAAATGACATGCTGTGACCAGGACATATGTCAGCGTTCCTGTCGACATGACAGTGATTAATTGTCATAGTTATTCTCCCGTAGGGTTCTCTCGTCCCTCTCCCATAGGCGGGTGGAGGGTTCCTCTAATTCCTCGTGAGGTCCTGAAGAATCTGCGCCACCTGAGAGCTTGTTAGAGATGCAGAATCTCTGGCCCCACTCAGACCTCCAGAATCAGTTTCTGCATTTTAGCAAGATCCCTGGATGACTCCTTGCGAGGCATTGGCTCATGATACTTCCCCCAAATGGTTACCCTCACCCATAGCGCGAGAAATGCTTTTGCCTCCCAGACACAATATCTGAGAGCTGAATAAGTAACATCATTTTCCAACCGCTCCACTCCTGCTTTTGCAAGGAATCTTAGCAGAGATTTCACTTTATTTCGCCAGGTAGAAAAATGGACGAGCACTCTAGTGATCCATGTATTTTAGCATTCCTGCCAGGGCAATGGAAAAACACAGTGCTTTGATGTAAGGACACAGGTATGACACTTGCATATAATGACCTTTCTGCCTTGACTCACCAGAAGTCCTCTCCAAACTGCCCAAAATCCACTATGTTCTGAACGTGGCTATAAAGATGTTAAAAAAAAAAAAAAAAAAAAGCAATTATCAAAGAACGGCAGGCACTTTAGGCTTGCCATTAATCACATGTTCCTTTTGGATGATGAGAAATCAGTTTTCCTGAAGTAGAAGAGAGGAAGAAATACATCACAGCATTAAAGCCTTGAGTCCTGGCATCCGGTACCAGGGGATAGGGACAGCAGGTAGATGGCTTCTGCCCACAGGGGGCCTGCTCCCGGCTCTGCAAACAAGAGCATTTGGTGCATGGGTTCACACACCTTGGAGATGCCTACAGCTATGAGGCCAGGGCCACTGGCCTTGGTCTTGAAAGGCAGGAGGGACGTCCGGGTGTCTCAGTCAGCTAAGTGTCCTGCCTTCGGTTCAGGTCATGATCCCGGGGTCCTGGGATCGAGCCCCGCATCAGGCTCTCTGTTCAGCGGGAAGCCTGCTTCTCCCTCTCCCTCCGCTGCTCCCCCTGCTTGTGCTCTCTCTCTCTGACAAACGAGTAAATAAAACCTTGAAAGGCAGGGAAAACTGCCGGCAGCAGGGAATGGTGTCCCAGTGGCACCGCCCCCTCAGGACCTGGGGATCACGGAGAACAGGCCACCCACAGGCAGGCATCCACAGCTCTGCACCGCTAGCTGGTCGGCAGCGCCTGGGGTGGCCCGGGTGGCATGCCATGCACTTTTGTGGGAGGCCCGCCCTGAAGTCATCTTACTAGGTTTTCACTTATGGGCAGCAACTACCCCCCTTCCTTATGTAAAACAACTAAGGGCCACACACACAAAAAACCATCTTAGGTGAGGCATCGTAGATTCAAATGTGAAAAGCCTGGATTCTGATGCCAGACAGCCTGCCCCTGAATCTGTCCCCAGCATCAAAGCTTGTGACCGGGGAGGGGGGAAAGATGGCGGAGGAGTAGGGGACCCTATTTCAACTGGTCCCCGGAATTGAGCTGGATATCTATCTACCAGACCACTCTGAGCACCCACGAAACCAGCCTGAGATGTAAGAAGATCTGGATCTCTACAAACAGAATATCGCAGGCAGTTGGTTTTGAGGTACGAAGCGGAGAGCCGTGATCCCGCGGGCAGATATCGGAGGATAAACGGCGGCGGGAGGGTGCCTGGCCGTGGGGATCCTACACCGCTGGTGAGTGACAGCCTCGCGCGCTGCGGACGGGCACAGACTCGCAGACCGGTAGCGTTGGGAAAGGACTTTAGGGCAGCCCCCGGGGTGGCAAACCAGACCGGCGGGGTCGCGCACACACGAACCGCAGGCCCCCCCCCCCCCCCATGGACAGAAACCGGAGCGACGGTTGCGCGCACACGAACTGCAGCCTTCGAGACGGAAACCCGGAGCGGCGGGGTTGCGCCGGTGAACTGCAACCCCCGGGGGTGGAAACCCTGAGTGGCGGAGTCGCGCGCACGCGAACTGCAGTCCCCGGGACAGGACCCCAAGCAGCGGAGTCAGTGCGCGCGCGCAAACTGGGAGCAGCTGGTGGTCTTAGAAGCACAAAGGGCAGAGACGTGCCCCGACCTGGAGGCAGGACTGGGGGCGCTGCGGAGGGGCGCACAACCCAGGCCGCTGCAGTTTATAGTAGCACGGACAGAAACGAAGACGGTGTGGCCTGGAGAGCTCACTGAAGAACAGACTGCGGTCTCTCTGCTCTGAGGCAGAGGGTTGGAAAGGTCTCTTCTGCCCTGACTCGCGGAAGAGATGCGGAAAGCCGCCAGGGAAAGGTGCCAGAGAACAAAAGCCCCAAAGACTGATTCCCGCTGAGCCCATCCCCCACCACAGGGGCGCAGGGCAACTCCGCCCAAACAGGGTTGCCTGAGTAACAGCGCGGCAGGCCCCTCCCGCAGAAGACAGGCTGGGAAAACAAGAGGCCAGCAACCCTAAGGTCCCAAGAAAACAGGTGCATCTTGCTTGGGTTCTGGTCAATAATTTGGACTCTATACATTCCCTCAAACACCCATCAACAGAATGACTAGGAGGAGGAGCCCCCAAAACAGAAAAGACTCAGAGATTATGACTTATGCTGCAGATTTACAAATGGATGCAGATATAACCAAGATGTCGGAGATGGAATTCAGGCTAGCAATTGTGAAGACAATGGCTAGAATGGAGAAATCAATTAATGGCAACATAGAGTCTTTAAGGGCAGAAATAAAAGGGGAATTGGCAGAACTTAAAAATGCTATCAATGAGATCCAATCCAATCTAGATAATCTAACAGCTAGGGTAACTGAGACAGAAGAGAGAATAAGTGATCTGGAAGACAGTATAATAGATAAAAAGGGAAAAGAGGAGGCCAGGGAAAAACAACTCAGAATCCATGAAAATAGAATCAGAGAAATAAGTGACACCATGAAGCGTTCCAATGTCAGAATCATTGGAATGCCGGAGGGAGTGGAGAGAGAGAGAGGGCTAGAAGATGTATTTGAGCAAATCGTAGCTGAGAACTTCCCTAATCTGGGGAATGAAACAAACATTCGCGTCCTAGAGGCAGAGAGGACCCCTCCCAAGATCAAGGAAAACAGGCCAATGCCCCGGCATGTAATAGTAAAACTCGCAAATCTTAGAACCAAGGAAACCATCTTAAGGGCAGTTAGGGGGAAGAGATTCCTTACGTACAGAGGGAGGAACATCAGAATAACGTCAGACCTATCCACAGAGACCTGGCAAGCCAGAAAGGCCTGGCAAGACATATTCAGGGTACTAAATGAGAAGAACATGCAGCCAAGAATACTTTATCCGGCAAGTCTTTCATTTAGAATGGATGGAGAGATGCAGAGCTTCCACAACCGGCAGAAGTTGAAAGAATATGTGACCACTAAGCCGGCCCTGCAAGAAATATTAAGCGGGGTTCTATAAAAGGAGAAAGACCCCAAGAGTGATCTACAACAGAAATTTACAGGGACAATCTATAAAAATAACGTCTTCACAGGCAACATGATGACAATTAATTCATATCTTTCAATAATCACTCTCAACGTGAATGGCCTAAACGCTCCCATAAAATGGCACAGGGTTGCAGATTGGATAAAAAGACAGGACCCATCCATATACTGTCTACAAGAGACTCATTTTGAACCTAAAGATACATCCAGACTGAAAGTGAAGGGATGGAGATCCATCTTCCATGCCAGCGGACCTCAAAAGAAAGCTGGGGTAGCAATTCTTATATCAGACAAATGAGATTTTAAACTAAAGTCTGTAATAAGAGACACAGAAGGACACTATATCATTCTTAAAGGGTCTATCCAACAAGAAGATCTAACAATTGTAAATATCTATGCCCCCAACATGGGAGCAGCCATCTACATAAGCCAACTGTTAACCAAAATAAAGAGTCATATTGATAACAATACGTTAATTGTAGGAGACTGCAATACTCCACTCTCAGCAATGGACAGATCATCTAAGCAGAAAATCAACAAGGAAACAAGAGCTTTGAATGATACATTGGACCAGATGGACCTCATAGATATTTACAGAACATTCCACCCTAAAACAACAGAATACTCATTCTTCTCGAGCGCACGTGGAACTTTCTCCAGAATAGACCATATACTGGGTCACAAATCAGGTCTCAACTGATACCAAAAGATTGAGATTATTCCCTGCATATTCTCAGACCACAATGCTTTAAAACTGGAACTCAATCACAAGAAAAAATTTGGCAGAAATTCAAACACTTGGAAGCTACAGACTACTCTGCTCAAGAATGTTTGGGTCAACCAAGAAATCAAAGAAGAACTTAAACAATTCATGGAAATCAATGAGAACGAAAACACATCGGTCCAAAACCTATAGGATACTGCAAAGGCGGTCCTAAGGGGGAAATACATAGCCATCCAAGCCTCACTCAAAAAAATAGAAAAATCCCGAATTCACCAACTAACTCTACACCTTAAAGAACTAGAGAAAAAGCAACAAACGATGCCTAAGCCACGCATTAGAAGAGAAATAATTAAAATTAGAGCAGAAATCAATGAGTTAGAAACCAGAAACACAGTAGATCAGATCAACGAAACTAGAAGTTGGTTCTTTGAAAGAATTAATAAGATCGATAAACCACTGGCCAGACTTATCCAAAAGAAAAGAGAAAGGACCCAAATTAATAAAATTATGAATGAAAGGGAAGAGATCACGACCAACACCAAGGAAATAGAAACAATTATTAGAAATTATTATCAACAACTATATGCCAATAAACTGAGCAACCTGGATGAAATGGAGGCCTTCCTGGAAACCTATAAGCTGCCAAGACTGAAACAGGAAGAAATTGACAACCTGAATAGGCCAATAACCAGTAACGAGATTGAAGCAGTGATCAAAAACTTCCCAAAAAACAAGAGTCCAGGGCCTGATGGATCCCCTGGGGAATTCTACCAAACATTCAAAGAAGAAATAATACCTATTCTACTGAAGCTGTTTCAAAAAATAGAAACAGAAGGAAAACTTCCAAACTCATTCTATGAGGCCAGCATTACCTTAATCCCCAAACCAGGCAAAGACCCCATCAAAAAGGAGAATTTCAGACCGATATCCCTGATGAATGTGGATTCCAAAATCCTCAACAAAATCCTAGCTAATAGGATCCAACAATACATTAAAAGGATCATCCACCATGACCAAGTGGGATTTATCCCCGGGATGCAAGGGTGGTTCAACATTCGCAAATCAATGTGATAGAACACATTAATAAGAGGAGGGAGAAGAACCATATGGTCCTCTCAATTGATGCAGAAAAAGCATTTGACAAAATACAACATCCTTTCCTGATTAAAACTCTCCAAAGTATAGGGATAGAGGGAACATTCCTCAAGCTCATAAAATCCATCTATGAAAAACCCACAGCGAATATCATCCTCAACGGGGAAAAGCTGAGAGCCTTTCCCTTAAGATCAGGAACACGTCAAGGGTGCCCACTCTCACCACTATTGTTCAACATAGTACTAGAAGTCCTAGCAACAGTAATCAGACAACAAAAAGAAATAAAAGGTATTCAAATTGGCAAAGAAGAAGTCAAACTCTCTCTTTTCGCAGACGACATGATACTTTATGTGGAAAACCCAAAAGACTCCACCCCCAAATTACTAGAACTCATCCAGCAATTCAGTAATGTGGCAGGATACAAAACCAATGCACAGAAATCAGTTGCTTTCTTATACACTAACAACGCAACTGTAGAAAGAGAAATTAAAGAAACGATTCCATTTACAATAGCACCAAAAACCATAAGATACCTCGGAATAAACCTAACCAAAGAGGTAAAGGATCTATACTCTAGGAACTACAAAACTCATGAAAGAAATTGAAGAAGACACAAAAAGATGGAAAAATATTCCATGCTCATGGATCGGAAGAATAAACATTGTTAAAATGTCTATGCTACCCAGAGCAATCTATACCTTCAATGCCATCCCGATCAAAATTCCAATGACATTTTTCAAAGTGCTGGAACAAACAATCCTAAAATTTGTATGGAATCAGAAAAGACCCCGAATCGCCAAGGAGATATTGAAAAAGAAAAACAAAGCTGGGGGCATCACATTGCCCGATTTCAAGCTACATTACAAAGCAGTGATCACCAAGACAGCATGGTACTGGCACAAAAACAGACATATAGACCAATGGAAGAGAATAGAGAACCCAGATATGGACCCTCAACTCTATGGTCAAATAATCTTTGACAAAGCAGGAAAAAACATGCAATGGAAAAAAGACAGTCTCTTCAATAAATGGTGCTGGGAAAATTGGACAGCCACATGCAGAAGAATGAAACTCGACCATTCTCTAACACCATTCACAAAGATAAACTCAAAGTGGATGAAAGACCTCAATGTGAGACAGGAATCCATCAAAATCCTAGAGGAGAACATAGGCAGTAACCTCTTTGACATCGGCCACAGCAACTTCTTTCAAGATACATCTCCAAAACCTAGTGAAACAAAAGCAAAAATGAACTTTTGGGACTTCATCAAGATAAAAAGCTTCTGCACAGCAAAGGAAACAGTCAACAAAACAAAGAGGCCACCCACAGAATGGGAGAAGATATTTGCAAATGACACTACAGATAAAGGGCTGGTATCCAAAATCTATAAAGAACTTCTCAAACTCAACACCCAAAAAACAAATAATCAAGTCAAAAAGTGGGCAGAAGAGATGAACAGACACTTCTCTGAAGAAGACATACAAATGGCTAACAGACACATGAAAAAATGTTCATCATCATTAGCCATCAGGGAAATCCAAATCAAAACCACACTGAGATACCACCTTACACCAGTTAGAATGGTAAAAATGGACAGGGAAAGAAACAACAGATGTTGGAGAGGTTGTGGAGAAAAGGGAACCCTCTTACACTGTTGATGGGAATGCAAGTTGATACAGCCACTTTGGAAAACAGTGTGGAGGTGCCTCAAAAATTTAAAAATAGAGCTACCCTATGACCCAGCAATTGCACTCCTGGGTATTTACCCCAAAGACACAGATGTAGTGAAAAGAAGGGCCATATGCACCCCAATGTTCATAGCAGCAATGTCCGCAATAGCCAAACTGTGGAAAGAGCCAAGATGCCCTTCAACAGATGAATGGATAAAGAAGATGTGGTCCATATATACAATGGAATATTACTCAGCCATCAGAAAAGATGAACAACCAACTTTTACATCAACATGGATGGGACTGGAGGAGATTATGCTAAGTGAAATAAGTCAAGCAGAGAAAGTCAATTATTATATGGTTTCACTTATTTGTGGAACATAAGGAATAACATGGAGGACATTAAGAGAAGGAAGGGAAAAATGGGGGGAGGGAATTGGAGGGAGAGATGAACCATGAGAGACTATGGAGCTGAGAAACAAACAGGGTTCTAGAGGGGAGGGGGGAGGGGGGATTGGTTAGCCCGGTGATGGGTATTAAGGAGGGCACGTACTGCATGGAGCACTGGGTGTTATACGAAAACAATGGATCGTGGATCACTACATCAAAAACTAATGATGTATTGTATGGTGACTAACATAACATAATAAAATTAAAAAAAAAAAAAAAAGCTTGTGACCTTGGTTTGGTCATCTGTGAGTTCTGTGCCTCAGTTCTGTCATCTGTAAAATGGGCTATTGTGGGCATTAAATAAGCACAGAGTGGTTGCACATAGAAAATGTGATATGTTGGCTTTTCAAAGTAATAATATGGATTATTACCATATATAATAATATAATTATTGCCAAGTCACTCTTTGGTCTCATCTGACCTCTTTATTATTCACCTGATCTGGTGAATTTCAAGGTAGGATTGAAGGACTGACCCGGCTGGCTCAGTCTGTAGAGCATGGGACCCTTCATCTCAGGGTTGTGAATTCGAGCTCCACATTGGGTATAGAGATTACTTAAAAAAAAAATAAATGAGTGAATGAATGAATGGATTCAGGGTAGGAATGGGTTTTGTTCGAAAAGACTGAACAAGAAAACCTACTATGACAGTCTACACTCTTTCTTCTCCATATATTTTATTTCACGGAGATTCTCTCAGGCCTAACAATAATCCATCAACTAAAAAACAGAACCAAGTGAATCCAAGAAAACCACATCAGAAATCCCTACTCTTAAATGACTTTTCCCCTAACGCCTTAATGGAGAAGGCTGAAAAGCTACACTTCCAAGCTTGATAGATGTTGATGGCAAGCAGAGGAATTGCAGAACGTTATGAGAGTCAAACAGCATGGAATTAGGCCTTGGCAGAGGCATCTGGCCTGCAGAATGGGGGGTCACAACCACAGCAGTCTGAGCCTTCCGGGTACAGGGGCAGCCTGATGCTCATCTGTGATGTCTATTGGAAACGTGGTGTTGGGGCCGGAGATCTTTTCAGGGGATTTGCTTTTCAGAAGCTTTCGGATCCTTACAAATTTCCTGGAGGATAAGAAGCGTGCTGCCCAGATTAGTCATTCCAGGTGATGGAGGACAAAGACCCAAGGGAAACAGGTCATCAAAGCGTGAGGGTCATTAATGGGCCCACAGCCTCTCCTGAGAAGGAGGTTGGAAGGGTCACCGTGATGGGTCAACGTGACTAGGCTAGGTTCTCAGGGATTCAATCAACAGTGATCTAGGTGTTGCTATCAAGGTATTCTGTAGATGTGATTAAAGTCCACAATCAGTGGACTTCAAGGAAGGGAGATTATCCTAGATAATCTTGGCAAGCCTGACTCAATCAGTAGCAAGGCCTTACAGAATAGAGTGGAGGCTTCCCCGAGGAAAAAGAGAACATCCTGCCTGTGGACGGCAGCTTCATCCTGCACCCGAGTTCCAGCCTGTCTTTCTTGCCAGCCTGCCCTCTTTTCAGATTTCAGATCTCCATAACCTGCCCCCACAACTGTGTAAGCCTATTCCCTGTGGAAAATCTCTTCCTGTATATCTCCTCCTGGTTCTGTTTCTCTGGGTGAGCCTCGATACAGAGGTCAGGCTTCTTACACTCACACGAGGTCACACAGGGTCCCCCATGAAGCCCTGTCTCAAAGCTGCTGGCCCAGCTGGCCACCTGGCCTTCCTACAGTGCTCTCAGTATGGATCGACACCTCCTACCCTGCTTCCCTTCCAGGCCAGCCTGGACCTGGTTCCCCAGCCTCATCTAAGTCAAAGCCTATGAAGGTGGCAGCATCATTCTACTCTCCTGGTTAAGCACACAGATGGATGACAAAGTGGCACTGGGGACAGGCAAGGGCACGCAGCGTGGGCATCCTTCATCAGAGAGGAGCCAGGCAGAGGAAAGCTTTAGAGTTGGGGGTGGAGGCAAGGCATAAGAATTAAACGTCAGAGTTCAGGAAGGATTTCATCAATTC
The DNA here is from genome assembly GCF_964656455.1 of Halichoerus grypus. Classification (NCBI taxonomy): domain Eukaryota; kingdom Metazoa; phylum Chordata; class Mammalia; order Carnivora; family Phocidae; genus Halichoerus; species Halichoerus grypus. The sequence continues at coordinate 121,410,800 of NC_135720.1, forward strand.
TGCACTAAGAAGAAAACACCATGATGGCTTTTATCTTTGTTTTGGGAGCAAGAGGTTAGGGAGAAGATGCTTTGTCCTGCTGACTACCTCCCCACCAGGGATTTGAGGGTCAATCTGCAAAGGGAATAAACATCGCTCCAAGGTCCCATCCAGCTTGGAAATTCCATGATCCCACAAGAGCCACTAAGAGACTTTATATGCAGGTGGATCAAACTTTAAACACTCTCCCACTCTACACAATGGCATCAGAGCAAAAGCAGCTGAAATCAGTCATGTGGTCTGAATGGTTTTAAGGGTGCAGAGCCCCAGGGGTGGGTCCAGGGGGCTCCAACACTCGAACCCAGCTCCACTGTGGCCTCTGAACCAGGAGCTCCCCAGTGTGGCTCCATGAACTCCATGGGCTGATGCCAGGACACCTCTGGGGGCACCTGGCTGATTAGGAGGGGCTGCAGGAAGAGCCTAGAAGTCAGGTGACAGCTACAGAGCAAAGCTCTTCTAGGGAACGCCCCTGAATGTCCACCAAGAACCTCAACATGCGGAATAGCCTCCTTGGGCTGAAACCAAAGGTTCTGCCTTCTCATTTATGCCTAAATGTGTCATAACGTTCAGCTTGATGGGTTTTAAAAAAGCCTACAGTTTAGCTGGTATTCAATGCCCAATAATCACTTTAGGAACTCCTTGCTGATACAATTTAATTAGAAACAAAATGCCCTGATCAGATAGGGCAGAGTCTCCATGGATATGCACGCTCAGCACCTGCAGATGCCCCTGATCTGCCGCTCAGGCCCCCTTAGGGGAGTGCGGCCCTGTTGGACCAGAGGCGCTCCGTGCGTTGAGAAGCTTCCAGGCAAGGAGCGCTAGGTGAGAGGCAAAGCTGTGCTGGCAGCAGACAAACTCATCCGCTGCGTCGGTGTCTAAGGGATTTGCCGGCAGGAAATAGTCTCTTCTCACCTTCCCAACCCCCGCCAGCACACTTACCTAACTGTTCACTGGGTTTCGGAATTATGATTGTTTGATTTAAGAAAAAAACAAACAAACCATTTTAGAACCAGGCTTAAAAAGACATGTCCCATCCTTCTATAATATGTAAGTGAATAAAACACAGCCCTATTCTTTCTTACAATATTTATTCCAAAAACTGAAGTCTATATTTTCTTGGGATTGCTAACTGTTCCTAGCTCTTCTAAAATGAGCCTATGGGATTTTTCTGGACCAGAGTTGGCCAGCAGTGAAGGAATATATGGAGTTGGCTGACCACACCTACACCAGAGAACGAGGAAAGTGCGCCCTGCACGGGGGAGCTCAGTTGAGGCCCAGGGATGGGGGAGAGCGGGGTTAAATTCCTCCCCTGCCTCTTCCAGGCCAGGTGAAGTTACTCAACCTCCTTGTGCTCCTGTTCTGTCATCTATGAAGTAGATAATAACTGTACCCCCCGCTCATAGGCGCATATCTAGCTGCTTTGGAAGGCTTCCTACTCGCTGTTGTCCTTCCGCACTTCAGGCTGCTTCCGTGAGGCTCTGGGTGGGCGCGTGGTGCCAACAGACTAACTCCAGTGAATTCAGTTCTTCCACAAGGGACCCAAACTATCCTGGGTTTTAGGAAAAACATGGTCAGAACCGACCCAAACCATGTGATATGATGTACAAGCCCCCTAGGATAGGATTCTTTTCTCTGGCTAGCAGAGAAAGCCGACAAGCCTACCTGGAAAGAATAGCCTCTTCTGGGCAGGGCCTTCACCCCAGCTGAGGCTGTGAGACATGGCGGGGAGGGCGAGGCCCGAGCTGTCCCTCTCGTCCTGCCTCCCACTTCCCTCTTGCAGTGCTCCATGCCAGCCAGGAAGCCCATGCCCAGGCCTGCCTCGTCGTCCCTCACTAATTCATACAGGGGATTCCAAGGAAAGAAGCAGAGGGGCCTGCAGGGAGCAGAAATAGGCCTGGAAGTGTATAAAAGCACACACTCTGGGGCGCCTGTGTGGCTCTGTCGGTTAAGCGTCTGCCATCGACTCAGGCCATGATCCCAGGGTCCTGGGCTCAAGCTCTGCATCGGGCTCCCTGCTCGGCGGGGAGTCTGCTTCTCTCTCTGCCTCTGCCCCTCCCCCCCAACTTGTGCTTCCCCCCTCTCAGGTAAATAAAATCTTCAAATTAAAATAAAAGCACACACTGCTCCTCACGGGTTCAGCACACTTCTATCGTACACCCTACTGCACGAGAACAGCCGGCCCTTGCATCTTCCCTGGCTGCACGGCCCTGGGCACTCTGACTGGACCCAAGACACCTGTCCACATAGCATGAGCCGTCCCAAGGCTCGGGAGAGGGAGGCGAGACCTGCTCAGGAAAGGAGAGCGTCTCCCCACACCGTATTTAAGCACCAAAATTAAACACGATTCCTGGAATGGCCTGGGGAATGAGAGACCTACGGCAACACAGTGCTGACCGGCCGCCACACGAGGGGCAAGGCCACAGAAAGGCCAACGGGGCCCATGCGACCACACCGCCCAGCCCCGTGCAAGAGCGCACGCCGTTCACCCAGGCCACTTGTCCAAACCCAGGGACCTTACAAAGGGCACCCACTCTCCCTCTCCTCTGCCATCAATCAACCAGCTCAGCAGCACACTGTGGCCGCCGGAGAAAAACTGCCCCTTGTTGCAACACCACCTGCCTCCCTGGGGCACGGACTTCCTCCAGCCTGGCTCGGCTCGGCCTCCCGGGTGCTGCTGCCCCCCGGGGGTCACCGGAGGCCCCTCCCAGCAGCCCCTGAGCCCCTGGGGGCTCCCCCTCACTCCCTTCCCAGCGAGGAGGACTCCCTTCCAATCTCTTACTGGCCTCCTGCCTCTCCTCTCCCCTCCTCGCTGCACTCGCCCTCCTTCCGGCCACTCACCCAGCCGGGCCTGGAAGTGAAAGTGCCCCTCAGTAATTACGGCCCCGGCTGGGGACACGGGGCCCCCGGGATCCTGAAAAACAGACCTCTGGGCATGTGATTGTGGAATTCCTTATTATAGCAAGAGGGCCCGAAATTGCCAGTCATCTCGACTCAAATAGCATTCGAGGGCATGACTGTACAAGGTTGCTATTATCAGAACAGCTCCGAATCTTCCCTTCCCCGTGGAAAACTCCCTTTTCCTCCTCACTTAGGACCTGCCGACATAAAGGAATGGTCGGAAGAGTCTGAAAGGCTGTTTCCTCTATTTAGAGAAAGAGAAAATAAAAACACAGAAATGGAGATATTTCTTACAAATCACATTCCAGTGTCTGCCAGACATGTGGACATAGGCATTTAAAGCTCAAATGTAGAAGGACTGAACTGATGACCAGTTGAGTAACCTATCGTCATGCCTCCACTGCTCACTGTGGCCACTTTGGTAGGCCATTTTTCACACATGAAACTCACTTCATCTGCACAGAGACTCTATGAGGTAAAGATTGTTTTTAATGCTCATTTTACACAAGAGGACCCTGAAGCTCAGAGTAATTAAGTGACTCGTCCAAGATCACAGAGCTGAGGAAGGAACGAGGTAGGAGTTAAAGCCAGCCCCCCTCCCCCGTGCCTCCCCATCCCTCTGCTGAAGGCAGGGGCTGTTGTCGAACAGAGCCCCTAGTGGGTATGGCCTCTGTGCTGTGTTCCTGCCAGAATCTAAGCTCCACAGAGGCCAAGGCTGCTTCGCCTTTGCTCATCACCCTTCCTCAGAGCCTGGGACAGTGCCTGGCCCCCAGCAGGGGCTCAGCTGTCTGTCAGATGAGAAGCTGCATCATGGGTTCTTCCTGTCTAGATTAGTCACTTCACCTATATTCCTCCTTTCATAGATTTCTACAGTGGAATCAATTAGAGTTATGGTGGCTGAGATCAGTTGGTAAATCTGCAGAAACTAGTCTTACATGTGAGTTCATCACGGTCCACAAAGTCACAGGCTGATCAGAATTTGGGGACATGTCAACCATAAAACCCAGCTACCCAATGTGAGCCATAAAGTTCAGTTTCCTTTCCAAATAATAAATGATTTCTATTACTTTACATTTGTTTTTTTAAAAAATAACATTACAATTCCTCAAAATGAGGAATGGGGATTTAAATGTTCACTAATATTTCTGCTCAGAAACACTGTTTAAACACCAGCGACTGATGTTCAGCAGGACATGCGTAAGAATTTAAATTAATACCGCTTTTTTTGGTCTCCTGGTATTTAGTAAGAGAAGAAAAATCCAAGGAGAGAAATGACTTCAAACACCAGAACAGCCTCCAGTCCACTGAAATCCTTTGCAGTTCAGATCTGCAGCTCCTTTTCAAGCTCAGTGAATGCGCAGAGACAGAGAGTGGGTGGTTTTAGGGTCAAGAACGCACTTTAGAAATTACTGTCCAGGTTTTCCAGCTGCGAGTTCCAAAGTAACAATCCTCAAACTTCATTTTCTCTGGTTCTGTCCACGCTATGGATGGAGATCACACTTACTGATTGGTCCTGTTTGCATAATTAGATTATGCACAAGAGCCAAAGGAAGCCTCCCAGGCCTTGGGATTTGAAATAGCAGGTGTAGCCAAAGAGTATAGTCCTAAATTAGTTCCAGCTCTGACTTCCAGGGGCACGCACTTAGCTCCCCAAATGTCAGAGGGCAGAGATTACCCAATTTTTATTTCTCATCATCAACATTGCCGATACTGTCGTTATTTTATGAGACTGGTAAGGAATCAAGAACTTGGGGGCTGGGTTTATGGTAAATAGAATATAGCGCACTGTGAGTTCATAGTATCATTACTCGTAACATGTAGCAATAGTAAATGCATTTCACTCTTTGGAATAATTTTCCTAATTAGGGAAGAATTATTAGTAACTTAGTCTTTCTAAACAAGGCCTTCCTTTTTTCCTTACTTTCTCACCTTCCTATCTTCTACTGTATCTGTACTTTAAAAAAAAACTTCTGAAAGTTTGCATAGTCGCGGAGAAGAGAGAAGAGCAGATGGACCCCTAGACCATCTGCTAGGGTCAACAATGATCAATGTTTTGCTTCTCTTGGTTGTTCTGCTTCTTTTCTCTCTTTCCTGTAATATTTTAAATCAAATGCTTGAAATCAGGTCATTTTACTTCGAAACACTAACGTATGGATGGCTCTTTATCAAAAGGACATTTTCTTACAAGAAGACAATACCGTCATCACATCTAACAATCAATAATAATTCTTTAATATTACTTCATATCCAGTCTGTGTTCAAATTATTCAATTACCTCAAAAAAGTCTCCATCTGGTTGTACTTTTAAAAATCCGGTCTATATGTTGCACATCCCTTAGGTTTCTTTCAAGCTAGAGAAGGCCCTCCCCATCTCCTTCTCCCCCATGACACTGTGCTGGTGAAGAAACCAGAGGGGTTCTCGTTTTATGTGATTACTTTCCCATGGTTCCTTCATAACCTAAACTGGAAACTAGACCTAAAGATCTGGTTGGACTCAAGTTCAACGTTTTAGGTAGGAAGGGTTCATGGGTGGGTCTGCATTTCCTGTCAGAGCACCCACGAAGCACCTGCTTCCAATGATGTGAAGATCAATCAACCATTCCAGGGGGGGCATCTCAGCCTCCCATCCCGGAATCATCCACTAACATTCTTGCTCCTGGTTTTGGCATCCTCTGATGATCAATGCCCATATCAATTATTTCATTAGGGGGTACAAAATGGTGATTTGGTTTTCTAATTCCATCATTCATTTTTCACCTTGAATTATTTGGTAAAGGACTTTGTTAATTCGGAAGAGGCAGCAGTTCATGATCGCTCTGGGTGATGGATAATTCCACACGTCATGTCACCCTCCCACTGCACTCAGAGCAAAACAAAGCCTTTCATAATTACTCAAGACCTCATGTGATCGCCACCCTACCCGCACCGCTAAGACCTCATCATCTGCCACTCGCCCCCTCCTTCACATCACTCCGGCTACCCTGGCCTCCTTGCTGCACTTGCTGGCTGTCCCCTGTGTCTGGAACACCCTCCCCGGAGTCACATGCCTCTCTCCTCCCTCCCTTCGGGTCTCTGCCCAAGTGTCACTCCATCAGGGAAGCTCAGCCTGTGCTGAATAGCAACCCTTACCCCTCGTCATGCCCCAAGTTCTCCCTGATGACTTCTCCCATGGCTCTTCTTAGAACCCTGGTTCTCAAGTGCAGACCCAGACCAGCGGCATAAGCATCACCTGGGACCATGATGGAAGCACAGATTTTAGGGCCCTTCTCCAGACCAAAATCAAATCAGAATTTGAGGTTGAGTCCAGCAAGCTGTGTTAACCAACCCCAGCGATTCTGATGATTCTCAACTTTAAGAACCCCTGCAGTGGACTTCATAAATATTAGATCATTTCATCCTCCTATCACCCTCTGAGGTAGCTACTATTTTATCATTCCATTTTCAAGGTGGCAAAACACAGCCTTCTGGGCCCCATGCCTGGGGATTCGGATTCAGGGGGTCTGGGGGCAGGTCCCAGAACCTGTGTAACAAGTTCGTACATGATGCAGATGCTGTGGGTTCAGGGACCACACTTTGAAAATCATTGCTCTGAACACTGTAGGCAGAGTTTTAGACACCTTAAGCCTGAGATCCCACGATCTACTCTCCCTTTGCAGCATTAGCATATTAACAATAACACAAAACAAAGCTACATTACAGCTTATAACACCTGTTAGCCTACTGGCCTTGGAGTGACTGGAAGCTTGCTTGTTTTCCCTCTCATCAGACATATGATTTTTTTTCCCCACTGAAAAAAACAGTTCCTCCAAGAGGCCCAAACAGCAAGGCAGGCAGAGGCATGAAAGACCTGGGGTTGCAAAGAAATTCAACTCTCAGCCTATTTCAGATGAAAGGAAACTCAGAGAACACCCACCAGTGCTGGTGGGGTCAAATGCCAGGCAGATAAGAAACGTGTGAAACTGACCTGGCATGAGGGGTGGGGCCTTCGGCAAACCAGCAGGTGCTTGCCTAGTTTAAAGGCCTTTAAGTTCAATTAGAAAATACAACACTGTCTGGGTCACACAAAACATGCCTAGGGTCAGGGTCTGGCCACACGCTTGCCTGCCTGCAGCCACTGAACCTCACCCAACCTGCTCATTTTATTCAAGGGGAAAGTAAGGTCGGAGTGAGTTGGTAGTAGCTGAAGCAAGCATGAATTCCAAGCCTGGGGCTCTCTGGGCTTTACGACATGGCCTCTGGAGGATACAAGTCACTTGGACTGCTCCTGGTTTATTTTTAAATGGAGATTACAATAAAAACAAAAATCAAACTTGATGTGACATATGTCAGTTAAAATTAGCTCTCTCCTCCTCCACCAAACCGGAAAACCCCTTTGTGCCATATTCAACCTAACAGCACCTCCCAACGAAATACAGGGTCAGATCAGGCCAACAACTGGGAAGGGATTTTCAAGAAACAGCTCTTTGGTGAGGGGAGATGCTGGCCAGAAGGAGCCATAAGTGGTTCTCTTCCCACCCCAAGTGAAGTGGAGTATCCTCAGCACAAGCGAGACGTTCTAAGATCCAGCGCCATCTTGCCCCAGGGCCATCTTGTTTCTGACAGAGTTTGTTCTACGTGGTGTTTGACCTTGGATTTCCTGTACATGGGGTGAGGGTGGGGAGATGAGGAATTTGACAGTACAGAACACTAGTTCTCAGCCAAGTCCTGCCCTGGAAATTGGGAGACAATGCCCCCTCTGTGGCAAAGCCTCTCGTCCCAAGTGGGAACAAAGCCTCAGAGGGCGCAGCTGTGAAGTCCCATCTAGGGAACGCCAAAGGTCACACTTGTGTTCATCACACCCATGCCCTGCGGCATGCACAGTGTGGGCTCAGTAAATAGACGCTGAGTAACACATTTATAAGCGTTCAAGTAACAAAACACTCCTCAGCTTAAGTCCCCCACATGTTTGCCAAACTCCTCCACAGCGGGACTCGAGTTTACTCCTCTGGGCAAAGCCCTACTGTGACCCCACGGACAGCAGTGTGGCCTTGGGGCAGCCACCCAGCCTCTTCCACCTGAGCCAGGGGCTTCACCTTTACAATGCAGAGTGCGCCCTTCTTCTCTCCTGGAAGTCAGGTGCTTGTCTCTCCTGGGGGGCTCCATCCGTCTGTCCTTCCAGCTCTAGAACGTACAGTTTATAATGCAGCAGACTGCAATCCGGCCCCTGGGGGAGCACTACGTTCAAGTATTGCCCTGCTGAATCCTAGAGGTGGCTGTTGGAAACCATGGAGAGTGCACATACTGAGATGTGCATGTCACCCAACCTGGCAGTTAGCAAATGTTTCCAGAATGTCCTCCTGATCATCCACTCCGGGCGGCTGGAGGCAGAAGAGAGAGTCTCCACGGCATGTCTCCTCATCCACCCATGACATTTCTCACCCAGACTGCTGCCATAGCTTCTCCAGAAGGTTTTCCCCTTCATTCGCCTGACACTGCTGACAGATTACTGACCCTAAAACAGAGCTCTGTTGTATTTCAGTATTGCTAAAAATGCCAAGTCCTGTCCAAATTCTGAGCATGCTATTGACGGTTCGCTCTGATTTCACCTTCCTGGCCCATTTCCCTCTCACTGTTGGCTCTCCTCACATAACTCCACATGCAGTGCGCGTTAGACCATTCCAAGCCTTACATGGTGCCTCCCCTGCTCGCCACTCCCAGCCCCCCTGCCTCTGTCTACTCAAATCCCTTCCCATCCATTAAGGCCCAGCTGTCCCTGCACCTTCCTTTGTCAGCGCCTGGACCGCCAGCCAAATGTAACCTCCTCCTTCTGGATCCCAGAGCCCTCTGCAAGCGCATTCCAGAACCTCTTACTCCGCCTTCCCCTGGTGCAACCGTGAGCTCCTTGAGAATGAAAACCATGCTTGCTCCTCTCTGCGTCCTTCTTAATGTCTAGCACTGTATTCGGCACCTACCAGATGCTCCATGAATGTCTGCTGACTTCAAACAAAAATGAGAGAGGCACAATTCTCCACGGGAGCCAGAGAATCCGGTTAATGAAGAAAGGATGGCAGGTTTATTAAGCACGCTGACGTGAGGGAATGAGGATCTGTCATGAATGGAGCCTCTGAGGGCTCTCTGCACCAAACACAATGAGCAAGAGCTCCTCCAAGCCACTCTACAACACAAAAGCTTGCAGGCCTATTTGTTAGAGAGTATCTCCACGCCCCACGCCCCCACTACGGCTCCCAGTGGGTATTTACTGCCTAAGGTAGAGCATTTACTGAGCCGCTATGGTGGTGCTGGGGGGACGGTATTTACCATTTACAGAGGACTTGTATGTGCCTGTCATTGTGCGTGGCACCTCTTCTTTTTCTTTTTTTTTTTTTAAGATTTTATTTATTCAACAGAGAGAGACACAGCGATAGAGGGAACACAAGCAGGGAGAGTGGCAGAGGGAGAAGCAGGCTTCTTGTTGAGCAGGGAGCCCGATGTGGGGCTCGATCCCAGGACCCTGGGACCATGACCTGAGCCGAAGGCAGACGCTTAATGACTGAGCCACCCAGGCGCCCTTCTTATTCTTTTTAAAGATTTTATTTATTTTACTTGAGAGAGAGAGAGAGGGAGAGAGAGCATGAGCAAGGGGGGAGGGGCAAAGGGAGAGGGAGAAGCAGGATCCCTGCTGGGCAGGGAGCCCGATGCGTGGCTTGATTCCAGGACCCTGGGACCATGACATGAGCCGAAGGCAGCTGCTTAACCGACTGAGCCACCCAGGTGCCCTCTTCCTTTCCTTTTATTCTTGCAGGGAAACTATTCGGTCTGTTTTGCATAGATGGATGAACAGGCTTGGACAGGCTCAGTAACGCAGCCAGGTTCACGCACAGCAGGGCGGGGTCCTTCACACGCATCTTGTTTACACTATATCTGCACGATCCCCTCTTGGGTAGGTGTTAACATCTTAGGTGAGGCTCAGTAAAGTTACCGGATTGGCTCACACACCCACGGCTGGTAAAGGGAAGAGGCAGATTCGAAGCCCAGGTCTCTATGGAGCCCGGCTGGGGAGGTAACAGGAGGGTCCGTACTCCCTACGTGCTGCTGTGCACGGGGTCTACAAAGAGTGTAGACAAGCCAGTGTGGGAGAAAGGCCCAGTGAGGCCCCCAGTCGGCACTGCCTCGGGAACCCGCGAGTACTCCCCCGGGGACTAAGTTTTCTCATCTGTAAAAGGAAGGCTGGAGATGTGAGTCTGCCACTCCAGGACGTGCCACTTCGGTAGAAGGACTGTTTGGAGCTGAAGGCAGCTGAGGAACAGCAGATACAGGAAAAGTCTCTCTGCCTTCCTCCCTTCGGCCTAAAGGCAAGGCAATACATTTTCCTTTGTGAAGGGTCCCCTTTCCCTCCTTGTCCCAGGAAGAGGAAACGAGATGATTCTTGTCACTGGAGATGTTGAGTCCTCATAACACAGCTCTCCGAAAGAGCCTTATCTTCCATTACTTCCCCCATAGATTGACGTCTCCACAATGTACCAACCCTAGAAGTCTGACCCCTTTGCCTTTTGCAGGCAACCTCTCCATATATTATCACTCTTTGTTATAATTATATATAAGCTTTCAGGGCTAACGGAGAAGGCTAACCCCTTCTTTGGGTTTTTGCTTTCTTTTCTGTGAGACCTTGTGTACACATGAAAATTAAAATATTAACATCAAATAAAATTTGCATGCCTTTTGTCAATTTACATGGCCCCAGAGACTGAACCTAAGAGGGTAGAGGGAAAAGATCTTTCTTCCCTTACAGTTGCATTCCTAAAGTTGTAACATTTTATAATTGTGTGATAATTTTTGGTAATTATTATGAAAAAGAACAATGCTGTTCAAGAAAGAAAAGTCTGTGCAAAATTAAAAGTGCTCAATTATACAAGAAGATGTAGATTTTTGGATTTTTCCCTTTTGTCTGAGAACGTTGGCTCTTCCCAGCACAGAGTGCTATTCCATCAAGAATGCTGAGATGGAGAAGAAGAGGCAAGAGAGATACCAAGGAAGGGGCTTCGGGAGGAGGGTTGGGGGCTCCAGGGTTGGGAGGGCTTAATAGAGAACATGAATCCCTAAGCTGAAATCTAAGAGATGTGGTGGTGATGCCAGATGGTGGGCTGTAGAGAGAGCACAGAGAGAATGGTAGGGTCGAAGGAGAGGGCAGCCAGTCATCCTTAGCGGACATGACGGCTTTGTGGTTGTTACTCCCACCACAACTAAAACCCATGCCAGCTTCCTGCTGGCCAATCAGGGTTTCACATCCCTTAAAAATCTCCACCAACTGTGATTAAAAATAAAACCAGTATGTTTCCCCCACCCTCCCCAGCATACCCCCAATCCAGTAACCTGGCATCATGTGCATAGGCCTTTGATAGAGACAGATGATGATCTGTCTTCAAAGACTGTGTCAAGCTTCGCTATAAAGCTGTTTCCTGCCCATTTCCCAGGTGCAGCACAGTTCCCAGCCTTGGCCCCATCCCTCCTGGGGTGAGAGCCTCAGCTTTCCAACTCATAATGCCTCGGAGTATCTGCCCAAAGGCCAGGATCCTGACGCAGACGTATGGGATTAAAAATGACTGTATCCACGAGAATCCACCTTCTTTCTCTTGCTTTCCCACAGGCTCCTACAAAAACACCTTTATCCAAGAGAGACAGGCTGGGGAAGGCAGTGGGGAGAACAGAAGCTTTGAAGGTGGTTGGACTTTCCATCTTCCGAGGACCAGGTATAGGCATTAAGCAGGGTACTTAACATACAAGTGTGTCTCTTAGGAAAGGATCATAGGAACCATCTGCTGGAACTGGAGCAAGAATGAAAGAAATTGACGATATAAGGTAGCATGCCTGGGATATCTGCTCCTTCAAAGAGCGCATCAGTATAATTCAGGGACACAGCCCAACTGTGGGCTGGCCAGGGGGCCCGTTCACCACCGTAACAGAGGCTGTGACCATAATGCCCCTTTAGTTCCAGGTAACCATGATATAAAAGAACTTTTGTAGAAGTTTTTAACTCTTGCAAAACTTGGGGACTTTTTGCATAAGAATGGCAACTTCCAAAATGACGGGATTTCTAACCACAGTATAAAGGCCTTGCTGTATGATCTACTATTGTAAAAGGGGAAAGAAGAAAAAGATTTCCAAGGTCCCTTGTGAAAAAGGATGAGATAATGGCCATAGCAAATTTATAGAGCAACAGAGTGCAGTTCTTATGGAAAACAGATGGGGTTGATGGGGAGAGCACAGCGCCACAACGTGCCAAAGATGGCAGAGCAGAGCAGTCTTCCCAAGGTATCTGTGGATTTTGATGGAGAGCCATTTGGAATGGACAGTTTTAGCATTTGGAGCATGGAAGTAATGTAGGTCTAGAGTATTTACGTCTAAAAAAGTAGTGTTTTCACACTGCATTCCTTCTTCAGGAAGAAAGCTGAGTGGTCAGGAGCCCCATCATTTATGTTCCGTGTGCCCATGGTCATTAACATCACATTTTGCACGCAATGACGCCTTCTGATCATTTTATACTATTAAAAATGGCCTGCTGTGAAGTCAGGGATTATATGGCTCCTTTGAGTTCTTGGTTCTGAGGGGAAAATGTTCAGAACACACAGTACTTTGTAAAGAGAAATACTCCCCACATCAAGGTTGTGGCCAGGCTGACCCGGTTCACAGATGCCCTTACGAGGGCAAGAGAAAGCATTCCCTTGAATCAAATTGAGGGGAAAATATTAAATACGAAGGATTTAAAGTTTAGAAAGGTTATGCCACAGCAATGTGTTGTTTTTTTGTTGTTCCAAAGATTTTATTCCAAAAGCCTACCTTTTAGAGCGTGCAAGGGGCTGTTGCAAGGCGAGGTCTTGAGGGCACGTGAAGCTCAGGTTTAGCGAGACAACCGTCAGACCTCACTGGAAAATTTCTAAGTGGATTTGTTTTGTTCTCTCTCCCCCTCTCTCTTTGGTCCAGAACATAAAAACACAGAAAAAGCCATTCCATTCCTGCACTTTGGATGGGATGCCGCAGTCACTGGTTAATCATTTCTGTGGTCTCAGGCGACATTCAAATGTAAATCCTGGCACACAAAACAATCCCAGACGTCTGGGGGTCAGTGTGCAGCCAGCCCTTCTGATTCACGCTGGGCTGCCTTTGACAACGTTGACAGAAGAGAAGGAGGTAGAAGAGCAGAACCCAAAATGAACAATTCATTTATCATCTATGTGTGTGATCAGAGCTTTCCTGCCAGCACTGGGGGTGGGGCAGAGGGCGAGAAGCACAAATGGGGGGGAATCCTTACCGCCCCGGTCTTACCTTCCCCACCAGAGGTTTGGGAAAAAACCACATAAAATCAGAGTGACGCGCTTCATGCAAAATAAATAATTGGAGTAAAGTCTTTAAAAAGAGAAGTTAAAAGGTTTTGTTTTGTTTTTAAAGCCATATAACCAATCTTCATGCACATCTGTCATTTCAGAAACAACTCCTAGGGCCCAAATGATTAAACGGATTTGGATTCATGGAGAGAGGAAGCAATCTGCCTACTAGAGTTAGGAAGATAATCTAAATTTAATAACTCCTACGCTAGCATTTTGTTCCTCTAGGTAAATAGTACTGGTTTAAATTCCAGGTGTGCCCGAGTGAAAACTTATTTTTAGTCACTGTTTTAACCTGGATTTTGACCTCAGTCCGTGCTTTCTAATTGATTAAGTTCTTCTTTCCAGCTTCTCTCTGATCTCAGGCGGAAGACACTGTGGGCAGAGTGACCCTGTGGGATCCGAAACCCCCTCCAGCAACAAGGACTGTCCTGAGCCAGCGAGACCCCTAGGAGTGACCGCAAGACAACAATGACCTGAACTTCACTGCCCACAGGCACATACCCACCGACCTCTGTCCCGCATTCTCCTTATGTAAACCTAGAAGGGGGTGCCTGGGTGGCTCAGCTGGTTAAGCATCTTGCCTTCGGCTCCGGTCATGATCCCAGGGTCCTGGGATCGAGTCCCGCATCAGGCTCCCTGCTCAGCGGGGAGTCTGCTTCTTCCTCTGCTTTGCGTGCACGCTCTTTCTCTCTCTCATAAATAAATAAATAAATAAATAAAATCTTTTCTTTTTTAAAAAAAGAAGTTACACATACAACTGCCATAGGATATAACCATTCTACTCCTAGGTGTTTATTTACTAGAGATGAAAGCACTTCGGAGACAGTGTTTGAGATAGTCGGTGTTGGCCTCATGGAACTAAATTCCTTTCTTGCTTCACCACCGCTCGTCTCTCTGCCTGTGGATTTTGTCAGCGGCGAGTGGCCAAACCTGGTCTGTTTGGGACCCCAGAGCCGGGTCCTCCTGCACCCTCGCACCCCGGCTACAGTGGAACTCTGAATTGCAACTCCATCCCGTTAGGCCTGATAATTTAAGGATATATGCCTCCTTAACATAATTCAACCCTTTCAAAAAGTCTTTGCGTAGTGTTAAAAAGAAAACCACAGGCCCAAAATGGAGTCACTTTTGCCAGGCCAAGTCACCAAACTGGGGCTTAATACCTAACGTGATTGCAGTTTCAACCTCCCCCATGGAATGTAGTTCTTCACCAGTCAGTCAGGAATTTTCTGGTCAACATCAATCAGGTCATCTGTTACAAGGGCCCTCTCCATCCCCCAAAGGAAGATGAAGTAATCTTCTAATAAGACCCCCTGCTCTTCCCCCTGAAGGAAGGTGACCTTCCTGAAACAATCCTTTGTTTGTTCTGCTAATTACTTCCCTGTCCTGCCTTCCTTCCTATAAAACCTTCCATTTTGTACAACTCCTAGGAGCTCCCCCTACTTGCTACATGGGATGCTGCCTCCATCACGAATCAATTAATAAGGCCAGTTAGATCTTTAAAGTTTACACAGTTGAATTTTTGTGATTTAACAGCAGCTAGCAAATTGAGATAAAGCAAAACTAAAATGAATATCTCATTTCCTTTAGGCAACCAAATACTAAACTTAAAACTGAAAATCAGAATGAAGTACAGCCCAGACACCATGCAAGTGAGGCCACCCTGGGTCATCCCCTATGCTTTCTGATCTTATATGCAGAGGTCCCTGAAAGCAGTGTTTCTCAAAGTGTGGCTCCCTTAACCCTCTGATCAGACTTCCCTGGGGCCCTATGCCCAGACCTACAGAACCAAGACACTTTCAGGGTGAAGCCCCAGCAGCCGGAGTTGAACAGGGGGTCCAAGAGATTCTGATGCACATTAAAGCTTGAGAACGTTTGTCATCAAGTGTCAGCAGAATTGCCGGGATTTTCTATCCACCTCAAACCACCACTGTACAAGGAACACTGTCTGTCACCTGTGAGTGCTGGGGAGAAAAAACTTTTCTATATCCTCCTAGATTCAGTCAGGGGGGTCTGCCAATTAAACTGACAATAGGCACATTAGCAAGAGAAAAGACAAAGTTTATTGGAGAAGGTGTGTATGCAAAGGCTTATAAAGGTGACTCAAAGAAGTGGTTAGAACTTAGGGATTATATACCATCTTAACATGGGGAGGGAGTTAGGATTTTAAGGAATGATAAATGGTGGGAAATGACTGCAAAATAAATGAATGAAAGTATTGGAAGATAAGGTTTGTTTTAATAAAGTCTGTTTGAGCAATTTCTCATCTCGGGTAACAGGAGTCACTCTTTCCCTCTGGTATGGAAAGCTTCTCTTAAAGGAGGATTTGTGACAGTTAAATTCTTTGGGAAGGATCTGCTTTTAGGCTGTCAGGGGAATGCAGAGAAGGCCTCTTCCTGCATCTGTCAATTCTCAAATGCCTTCATCACAAAATAATCCTTATGCCACAGTGGTATATTCTGGACTCTCCATTAGCAAACACAGTCACCCGCATCACTGCATTTATTCCTAACTACATTCTTGTCACGTAAACAAGAGTCATTCCCATTTCACAGGGTGTCCACAAGAGGCTGGTTATCAAATAGGCTTCAGTCATATGGTTTATAATATCCAGGACTTGAATTCAGACCTTTCGATTTTAAACACCATATCTATCCTTTAAGAACAAAGCAAACAACCCCACCCTCCAAACACACTAGCTTCCTTTTAGTCATCTCTTTTCAGTAAGACTAGCACAATTTATCACCATGACTGTTAACGAGGCCAGCCCTTAATAAACTACGCTTATCAATGAGGGCTCTACCCAGTGTTTGCTGAGACATAATTACACCCTCAGCAACCAGCCAAATGTCTAAGGACCATAGGTTGCTCTTGAATTGTCCATCTGCTTCCAAACCTAATGACACTGATTGATGACCTCAGGGACTAGGACGTAGTTAAACCTAGTGAAGAGCTAATCATTGTCAAACACTAGTACCTGCTAGCAAGCAGCTCTTACACAGGAAAGGGAGAAAGAGGTTTCATTTGAAAAAGGATATGTAGAAGTACGAGAGGGCACGGGAAGGAACTTACATTCTATAAATATTTAGGATATTATTTTCTTCAGTAAATTTTAGACTTGGTTCATTAATTCCTACAATATTTTAAGAGGATTTTTTTTTTTTTTTTTTTTTGCTGAAGAATGATACACAAATTAGAATATATAGCCCAGTGTCTGATAGCATTGAAGGACTCTCCTGGTTTCTGCAGTTTTTTCTTCCAGAATTGTACCCGTCCAATACAGCGACCACATACGGCTATTTAAATTTAAACTTAAATTAATTAAAATTAAATAATGTGCACTAGTCACATTCCAAATATTCTACTGGAAAGCACTGAGCTAAATAAACTCTCATGTTAAAGTGTCGAAATAAAGACACTTTGCAAAATTCTCAAGAAAATGTAAACACAAAGGAGGTCAAAACTGAACTCAAAATTTTTTTTTTAAAATCATGAAATATTTCAAGTACAGTTGATCCTTGAACAATGAGGGGTTTAGGGGCACCGACACTCCCATGCAGTTGAAAATCCACATATAACTTTTGACTCCCACTCCAAACTTAACTACCAATAGCTTACTTACTGTTGGCTGGTAACATAACACATTTTGTATGTTATATGCTTTAGATACTGGTTTCTTACAATAAAGTAAGCTAGAGAAAAAATGTTATTAAAGAAATCATAAGGAAGAGAAAATACATTTATAGTAGTGCACTGTATTTATTGAAAAAAAAAAACCCACATATAAATGGATTGATACAGTTCAAACCTGTGTTGTTCAAGGATCAACTCTATAGTGAAAAAGTGTAAGAAATAATAGAAAACACGCTTGGTCAAATCTTTCCATTTTCCATCTTTCCTCTCCCCCTCTGCTTTCAGTGAGGATAAGAAATAAAATACAACAGATATAGAAGCCCCCTTTGGACCCCTTTAATGAATCCAATAAATGCCCTACTGAAAAGTTCAAAGCACATAAGCAGTGGTGTTCAACACAACCGTGTGTTAAGATCCTGGGCTGTGGAGCCAGACAGCATGGGTTCTAAGTTTCCCGGACAACTAAGAACAATTCTAGAATGTTTGAAGTTTCGTTGAAGGTTAAAGCAAAACTAAATTGAATGCAGAGAATGATTCATAAAGATCCTTCTTCTAGAGGTAGAAATGGACAGCACATCTTAGAAGAACCAATTTCAAACTTGAAGCATATTAAAGTAAGTAAGCAATCGGTAAGCAATCACACACTCCTTCAGTATCATAACCTTTGGTCTCTGTAACTTCAGGAACAAGCTTCTTGCAAGCAATCTGCCTGCTGCCTCCTTAAAACAGAATAAAAGCACGTGGGTAGCTAGAAGCAAATGCACAGGAAACCCTGTTTTTTTTGGCCGCTCTGGGAACCTGGGCTGAGGCAACCATCTCTCTACTCTTGGTAAATCATTCAATAAATTTTCAGTGTCAGGAAACAAGGGGACCCCTCACAGCGCAAGCTTCCATTATACAAAGGAAATGGCTATTTATCATCCAATACTTGACAAAAGATCCATCGCTAGGTCTGTAATAAATATGACCCCATGTCCAAATGTGAAGAACGTACGGCTTTGTCCAAATTCTTTATACTCGTCCATGTTAATGTCACTTCTATTATACTCTCAAATCCAGGAGAGTCCAGGCATCAGCATTTGGGGAATGAGTGCAGAGAGGTTTCAATGGCCACAGAGTTGCCAATGTTTGAGAAACAAAAGCGAAGACACGTGTTTAAGTTTCGTGCAATCCATCTTCACTCACCCGAAGAAAATTGTCTCTTAGCAGGAAGCCACTGACTTTTAAATTATAAAGAAAGTACATGCATATGCTGTCTTTCCCAGGACAAGAAATGGGGCTCGTATTTGTGCAGACCCGAGGTGGCACGGTCCACACGTTCAGAGTCGCCGACTATAGTCATGCGCTTCCATGGTTTAGAAAGTTCTGCCCCAGATGCTCATTGTAATAGAAGCGGCCTACCTGATGCCGAACACATTTCAGTTTCGTTTTTGTTTTATATTTATAACCTGCTGTACATGGAGCTGAGCCTTCCCCTTATTTGGGGGGTCTCGGATTCTCTACAGCATGTAGTCTGCTGTAGGCTGCTTTGATTTTGGAGAATACACCACGGGACCCTGAGGTGACATGGAACCTATGCTTGCTACCAGCTGTCCTGTTCTACCAAGGAGCTTCCGTTCCAGCATTTAAAATGTCCCAGGGGCGCCTGGCTGGCTCAGGCAGTGGAGAATGCGACTCTTGATCTCGGGGTTGTAAGTTCAAGCCCCATGCTGGGCGTAGCTTAAAAATAAAATCCTTAAATAAAAAAATATAAAATGTTCTACTTACGGGCGCCTGGGTGGCTCAGTTGGTTGAGCGACTGCCTTCGGCTCGGGTCATGATCCTGGAGTCCTGGGATCGAGTCCCGCATCGGGCTCCCTGCTCAGTGGGGAGTCTGCTTCTCCCTCTGGCCCTCCCCCCTCTCATGTGCTCTCTCTCTCTCTCTCTCTCATTCTCTCTCTCAAATAAATAAATAAAATCTTAAAAAAAAAAAATGTTCTACTTACAACCTGCGAGCAGTTCACCCTGGCACCACTGAACCTCTTCCCCATTCCACCTGCTCAAAGCCAGAGCCTGGGCTGCTCTGTCTTAGAGACGCCCAGACTCCCCTCTGGTATGTGAACGACACCACCGTGGCCTGTCAGCACCGCCTTCCCTCTAGGTTCTAGCTCTGCTTTTCTGCTTCTCTGCTTGCAAG
The DNA here is from genome assembly GCF_964656455.1 of Halichoerus grypus. Taxonomy (NCBI): domain Eukaryota; kingdom Metazoa; phylum Chordata; class Mammalia; order Carnivora; family Phocidae; genus Halichoerus; species Halichoerus grypus. The sequence goes on from NC_135720.1 coordinate 121,429,904, forward strand.
TTGCTGCCCCATTGAAAACCCAACACTGAACATATGAAACTAAATTTGCCATTGCCCACCCCCTGCCCCACCGAATTCAACCCTTCCACTGACCTCTTCTGTCTGTTAAAGGCATATGCACCCCTTAATCACCACAGGTGAGAGCCGGGGGCCTCTTCCTCCCCCTACCTGGACTGTCTTTGGATCCCACAAGCTTTCTCCCTACAGATCCTCTTAGATCTGACTGTCCTCCTCATTTCTATCATACTGCTCCAGCTCAGCAGGGGGATCCCCTCCTTCACCCCCTCCAAATCTTCCGCCACACAGCTTACAAGATCATTCCTCAACAGTCAAGTTGCTATTCAGAGCCCTCTGCTGGGCCCCCACTCCTACGGTCACTAGAATTCTAGCGCCTCCAGTGACTTTTCCATACCTTCCTACCACCACCCAGGCCATGCACCTGAGCTGCACTCATTCCTTGCTGTCCGTCCGGCAGACTGCCTTCCGGTCTGTTTTCTGTGGTGAAGAAACATCCTCCTCTTAGAAATATTCCACCCTCACTGACCCCCAGGACAAATGCTACCCACCTTTCCAGATCCAGCTTAGAGTCCTAGGACCTGGTAAAACCGTTTGGGGTCAGGACACACAGTTGACATACAACATATACCCCCTTGTAGCATTTAAAGAGCAACGTGCCCATGTTAACTTGAAACATAAAGGCACATCATACTGTAGGAGATTTTGAAAATACAGGTAAGTCGACATTAAGTGAATCATCAATAATGCAAATGCCCAGTGTTCATATTCCTGAGTCTTTCCTCTCATTCTGTTAAAGAGTTATTTAAAAAACAAAATTGGTTGGGCGCCTGGGTGGCTCAGTTGGTTAAGGGACTGCCTTTAGCTCAGGTCATGATCCTGGAGTCCCAGGATCGAGTCCCGCATCAGGCTCCCTGCTCGGCAGGGAGTCTGCTTCTCCCTCTGACCCTCCCCCCTCTCATGCTCTCTCTCTCTCATTCTCTCTCTCAAATAAATAAATAAAATCTTTAAAAAAAAATAAAAAAACAAAAAACAAAATTGGTTATTGGCTTGCTTTCCTTATTTAGCATGACATTGTAAACATTTCCTCAAGCATTAAATATTCCCCTAAAATGTGACGTTTCGGGGTGCCCGGGTGGCTTAGTCGGTTGAGCAATCGACTCTTGATTTTGGCTAAGGATCATGAGATCGAGCCCCATGTCAGAGCCTGCTTGAGATTCTTTCTCTCCCTCTGCCCTTCCCCCCACTCACTCTCTCTCTCTCAAATAAATAAATAAATAAAATCTTCAAAATGTGAGGTTTTGTGAGTGCATGAGGTGTGACTGATGGCTACACCATGAATTACCTTCCCCATTTCTTCACCGCTGGACATCTAGCTTCTTCCCATTTTGTACACTTTATCGTATATGTGTATGTATTTCTCTCCCCAGATGGACCCTAACTTGCTTCAGGGTCAGGTCCTCCTCTCATACTTCCTGGTGGTTCCCCAAGATCTACTAAAAACTGACCCAGAATGGGCCCTGGGTACGTGTAGGTTGGCTGATGAACTTGAGCACTGTACCTGCTAATGTGTGAGCTGCCCCAGAGCTCACTTCTAAAAGCAGAACTGTACGCAGAGTATGGAATTCAACTGCAATAGAAACACCTGGTCATCTCCCTGGGGAACAGGAACCAGGACCCAGCCATGGCATGACTGTCCCAGCGGCTTGGATCTCTGTTTGGGTCTCATGGATCTCTCACATTGTTTCTCTTCCAGCTTCCCCTCCTTAGTAAGAAGCACCTGCTCCCACTCACAGCTCACGCTGGAGACCTGGTGATTCTGTTTGACACCGTCCTCATCCTCTCAAGCCATCCCCGGTCCATGTCCTCTCCCTCTCTGCCTGTCCCCATGCGGAGCTGGTCTGCTCTCCCAGCCTTAGGACGTTTGGGGCTGAAACCTCTGCCCAGACGCTCTTCTCCTGTCCTTCCCCTTGCTAAGCCTCCAGGTCCCTGTAGCCTTTTTCTCTCTGTCCCATCGTCTAAATCAGGTCTTCCCACGTTCCTTCACACCCTCCTAGATTCCTCCTTCATAGCACTTGTCCAGCTGGGGGTATACATGTATCTGATTATCTGTATAATCAGATATAGATCTCCTGCCCTAGACCTACGTGCACACCATATCTTCAATGCCGTATCTCTAATCCTCAGTGCCTGTACGTTATACGTGTTCTGTGCTTGGGGAAGGAAGGAAGTGGGGAAGGGAGACAGGGAGTTGCTTTGTGACCATGGCCTGGTTCAACTACTCCAACTTATGGGGTCCAAACTTTAAACCAAAGCCCAGCTACCATCTTCCCTGGAAAAGGGGCTATATTTTCCACGAGCTTCTGGTCTACCCTCTTACATCTGCAAGGGCGTGCTCTGGCTGATTTGTGGCCATTGGCTTAGAATGACAACAGCAGTCTGTGTGTTTTATTCATTTTCCTCTCACGATTCTGTATTTAGCCAGGCCACTGCCTGGTGACTGGCTCCCATCTGCGCATCTGAGTGAGTACACACATAGGACACTGGCCCTGTTGACCGAACGATGCATGCCGCTATTCTGCATTTACTAATTCAGCAATTCCTTGAGTGTCCAGCATGTTTCAGATAGTGAGCCGGGTATGGTGCTTTTTGCTATTCCCAGGACCCACCTGCAAACACCTCACTAGAGCCAATGTCCCCTTACTCCAAAGCCAACTGAGAAACTGCCCCGGGGGAAATGGGGTGCAAATCTTCCATCTGCATAAAGAGTCACTGAACCTCGCAGCAAGGGTCCTTGACCATGAGGAGACAATTAACCAACCTACAGGTCAGAACCAACCTACATGTCAAGGCCAGGGCAGAGGAGAAGACGTCTAGTGTCACTTGGATTCTCTGTTCTGGAGGGGAAGCCACGGATACTCTCTTCTCTTCCACCCTTTACTTCACCCTCCATCACCACCCTGGAAACAGAAGCTCATCTTTCATTAGCCCTTCCGAAGAGTAAACATTTCTCCCTCTGGGTAAACAAGGAAGCCACGAAGCATCATCTGAGCCAGAGAACACGGAAGCATGACGCTCCATCTGGCTCTGCCAGCACCCCCTTTCTCCCAACAGCTCCTCGATGGAACATTTCCCACTCCCCAGTCAGAGGCCTCCAGCTGGCCTCAGGGCTACTCCCTCTGCTCCTTTATTCCTCTCGGTAGAGGCCCAGAGCCCTCTAGGGAGGCTGTCCTCGAGCACCACGAGGCACAGGGCTGAGCTGGGACTACACAGTGTTCAGTGGGAACCTCCAAACATGTTTCTATCTCTCACCTTTCTTTCTTCCTCCCCACTCCCATTTTCTAGAACTGGCTCAAGGCAGGAAACTAAGGGTCAGTTCCCCCACCCTCCCTCCCTATCTTACCTACTGGCACACTTTTCAGCCCCACTGACTCTGACCACCAGAATGCAAAGCCATAGCCCCAGAAGAGCCCTGGGGCCTGGAGTTTCTGGAACCCCCTCTAGGATGTGGATGGCCCTGAATGAGTAGAGTGCCCAAATATTCCTTCCTCCCTCCTCCTCCACCTCCTCACAGCCTGGCTTGCAGTTAGGCTAACAGTTATGGTTGGCATAAGGTGTTTTTATCAGATTAAAATGCATCATCCCTCTTCCCACACACAATTGTGTTTCTGTTTGGTGAAGAATACTGAATACTCAACCAAGTGCTTTAAATATCACTGAGTCTGGGAAGGCAGAAGAGTAAAGGAATGAAGATGGATTCTTAGAACTACTTAGAAATAAATAAGCAAAATATGAAAGTAGGAAATTCATGTTCAGTGGGCAGTGCCCCAAACAACTTAGTGTCATAAGGAGAGCTATTTGCTTGTTGCTCCTGTCTCTCTCCAGCTATAGACCCGGGAGAGACAGCCCAGCTGTCTGAGTCTTGACTTCTCTTATACATGCTGGAAGATGACCACGCTCACCTCTGTCCCCTTCTCATTGGCTAACAACATTAGCACTCTGTTGATTGTGAGTCTCTGTGTTCCTTGGGGTGCACAAAAGTCTGGGGACGGGGAGGGCCATGGCTGACCTAACATTTTTTCCCAGTAGTAGTCCGCACAATGACCCAGTACACACTTACCAGCCACAAAAGTTTCATGATACAACACCAGACTCTTACTATGTGTGCTCTACTAAATTCTATTCTTTTTCTTTTAAGATGCTAAGAAGGATTCCCCCAGATGGACCTCATAACCGATTAATGTGTTAGGAGCCGCAATTTTAAAATGCTGCTTTACGATCGGGTTGGGAATCATTTCTCAGCCTTTTGGCTGAGACCAGGTGTAACACAGAGCTCAGAAAACTATGACCCGTGGGCCAAATCCCGCCCGAGGCCCATTTTGCACCTCCTGCTGCCTATTTTTATTTGGCGTGTGAGCTAAGAATGGTTTTCTACATTTTTAAATGGTTCAAAACAACCAAAAGAAGAATAATATTTCTTGTGTGAAATTTATGTGAAATTCACATTTTAGCGTCTGCCAACAACGTTCGGTTGGAACACAGCCACGCTCACTCACTTCCAGATTGTCTAGGGCTGCTTTCGCACCAGAATGTCGGTGCTGAGTGACTGTGGCACAGCTTGGAGGGCCCACGTGGCCTGGAATGCTGAGTTTCTGACCCTTTACAGAACAAGCGTGCTGGTCTAAGGCTAGGATAGGTATAGACGGGATTGTCTGATTAATTTGTCAAATTGGTCGTCAGAGCTAGGATGTTACAGTTTTACTTCAGTTTGCAACAGAAAAATCAGTAATATCACTTAAAGAAAGCAAATCATGATTTTTATTATGAGAACAGAGCCCTCGAGGAGGCTGAGCTACCTACGTATGGGAGACAGAACACAAATGGAATTTCTCCGGGCGTGTGGGAAACGGCCCATCCCACTCCTGTGCGCCGACCGAGGGCGATGAGCTGGCTTCGTCAAAGGCCATTTTAATTTTTAATGCTCCTCTCTTATGGAGGCATTTAATTTGTGGTGGAAGAGAAAGTTTTTTAAAAAGCTATCCCTTTTGCATTTAGTAACTTACATTCCTGAGCCTGCATTTCCTCCACAAGAAGTAACACCGGGCGGATCAGAACAAATTTCACTTAAAATTCAAGAAACCAGTGTCAGCTGAAAAGCACCCTCAGAGTGGCTGCAAACAAAGGCCTCGTAAAAGGCTAATGCCATGTGTATAGAATTACAGGAAAGAAAGTGAGAGCTGGGGAGGCCCCGCAGCTACAGCCCGGGCTTTTGTGAGGCTCCCACTGCCGAGAAAAGAAATCTCCCTGTTAGCCTCACAGCCCAGCGTTCTTTGTCCAGTGTAATCAGAGTACGGTGGAAAGTGCCGGGGATTTAGCCTCTTGGGGCAGAAAAAGGAGGGGAGAAGGAAAAGGTAAGGGGAAAAGTAATCTGATGTTATCACACATGCTGGCAGGAAGATGAATGTCAAGATTTTATGGGGGTGGGATGGCTGAGGTGGGCAATGGGCTACCCATCCCGGGGTTGTGTCTGAGGATGCTGGGCCGGTGCGGAGCATTCACCGACTGTGTACTAATGAGCAGTGACCGCGGCTGAATAAATGGCCCTTTCTTCCCCCACCTCCATTCCCACCCAACCCCAGCAGCGCTAGAAACCTCTCCTGTTTGCCTGTCCCAGCTTCATTCAGCCCAGGAATGTGCCATTGGCCACTCTGAAGACTCACCGCATCTCCCCCAGCATCCCTCTCCCCCAACCTCCCCGACCCCGAGGCAGCCCTAGTTCCCTTGCGGCCACGGCAAACCGGAGAGCAGGAAGGAATGCTCAGGGTTGATGATCGCCCAAGGCCCAAGTGGCAGGGCTGCTCCTTCCAGGACATGTGAGAGGAGATCTGAGACCTGAGCTTTCCCCAGCCCCCCTCTGCGGGAACGTGGGTGACAAAGACAGAGAGCAAACCTGGGTCTATGGGACCCCAGAGAAGAGTAGCTTATGAAAGGAAAAGTGCAAGTGCCTCTTGTCCTTCTCCGACGGGACACACACACACACAGGCAGTGAGAGAGTGAGCACGCCAAGCTTCTACTCTAACAATGGTTTATAACAAAGGACAAAGAAAGCCCACTGCAAGGATCTCACTTCTGCAGGCCCAGCTCTTTGTGTCTCTACCTCGGTCTCGTTCTCCCATCTGTAAATCAGAAGCCTCTACCGGGACTCACCTCAATCATGGAAAACGGAATCACTTGGGTCCAGAAATCATATTCTCACATCATGTGAAAATCGACAACTGTCTCAGCAGCAAGTTTCTTTGAGTTCTAAGAACCATGAGCGCTGCTTACCAGTATTTTTTTTTAAAGATTATAATGCTGTCATTAATCTGAGGGAGGGACTTTTGCTGACAAGGGCAAGCATAGAGCAAAACCTGAGGCTTGCACAAGAGTCTGGAAACACACCTGGGTCTGCCATGCTCACAAGTCGAGAGGCCTGCAAACCTCTCAGGTAGAAGGTCAGGTAGCCCACCTGCCTTTCCTGCTGCTGACAGAACCAACCCCCGAGGACTGGCTTTGTTTCAACAGAACGTTGGTGCTGAGGAACAGGGCAAAAAGTCTTACTTAAAAGTGAAGGTGGTAAGTAAATATAATTACTGTACAAATATTGACTGCCCCACCACACATCAGGTGAAGCTGAGACTTGCCAACACCCTGCTTAATCTAAAATTACATATAAGAATTGCTAGTGTCCAAAAAAATAACCCTTATCTTTTGGAAGAAGAGATGGCCAAGGGCTGCAAAACACAGATGCTTGGGGGCTTTACCTGGCTGCCCGAACTGAAACCTGGTTCTCTCAATAAATGGACAAAAAAGGAGAAGCTCTGTCTGTTAGATTTCCCACACCACAGCCAGAACTCCAATTAAGAGGTGCCTCTGTCCCCCAACTCTCCCAGTTGCCAAATTCACCCTTCTCTGTGGTTGTTTTAGTTTAAACAACTGCCTACGTCTCCCCCAAATCTCTGTGGCCAAGTGGCCTAGATGATACCCAACCAAGAACACGGAGACCCTGGGCTTTGAAACATCCCACTGCTCTGATTCAGGTGTCTGTTACCCTTTAAAAAAATCACAGATATTGCCATCAGGAAAAAAGTTCAACTGAAAACAGACTAGACCTACTGGGATTTTGGGGGGGAGGGGCAGAGGGAGAAGGAGAAAGAAAATCTTAAGCAAGGCTCCATGCCCCCTGTGGAGCCCAACACCTGGCTTGATCTCATCATGACCCTGAGATCATGACCTGAGCTGAAGTCAAGAGTCGGATGCTTAACTGACTGAGCCACCCAGGTGCCCCTAGAACTACTGGGATTTTGGTCCTCAAATCAGCAAATGGGTCAAGTGTTACTATCCCAGGTGGGGGTAGGGGGGTTGGGGGGTGGCTTCCTCTTCTTCTTATGGAAGCTCTGACAAGTTCTTTCTGTTCCTCCTGCTACCACCCCAACGTGCTCATGTGAGTCCTGCTTCCAGGATTGCTGTCCCGAATGGCCCCGATTCAGGGAGCCCCTGCAGCCCCTTTCTTAGCTGGGGAGGACCTCTCTCCTAGACTGGTGAACATTTCCCAGGACCCCAGCTCTGGCCCTGAACATAAGAGCACTGAAGAAGCCACATGCAGAGGCTCCTTCCAAATCCTAGCCAGTGATTTTTCCAGATCTCCTGTGGGTGGGCTGCTTTGCTTTTTCTAGGAAGACAATGGGGAAAAAAAAAACACCATTCCTTGGGCAGGTTGACTGAATTCTTGAATGCGTTCCCTGGAGTGACAAGGAGTGAAACCATCTTCCCGATCAGGTAAAGCTCCTTGGCAGACTTGAATGGCTTGTGGGAAATTCAATGACAATCATACTTATTTATTCCTTAGAGCTGGCAAGTCCAAGACAAGAGCCCCATGAAAGGATCAGGGAAACTTCCAAACCAGAAACACAAGGCTGCTTAGCGTGACAGAATGAAACTGATCTTCCCCCCCAGAGGCAAAATACTCCTTTCAAGAGGATTCAGTGGTGAATTCAGTAAGAAATGTGTATTTGCCAAGAAGCTAGGAAATAAGGGCACTCAGACACCCTCCCTTCTCCTGCCTTTGGTTCCACAGCACCTTTACCTAAAGGCGAATTAGGTGAAGGAAAGAAAATCTCAGAAAGTTTGAGATTCTCCTTCTCCCACATCTCCACGGCATTCAGTACGTGCCTCCATCATAGCGAATACCGTACGGTGGTCAGATGATGCCCCAGTCACACTAGAGACTCTGTGCCTCCGTGGCAGGACAATGTCTTTTCATCTTTAGAGCCCCAGCATCCAGCAAGCACTCAATAAATGGTGGATGCACCATTTGTTAGTGGATGAACTACATGCACAAACTGAAACACGATCTCTGTGTTTTAGTAGATGCCCATTCAGAGTCTTAGGGGGAAAACAAGGAGTTGGAGGGGTTGTTCAGATTTCAATTATTCACACCACCTCTAATTTCCTACTAATCAATCAAATAATTAGTGAATGTCTACAGTGGGGAAGGTACTATGCTGAGCCAAGTTACCATGTAATTGGTTGCTACATCTCATAATTCAATGTCATCCTCTTCAATTAATACTTGTCAATTAAGATGGTAGCTTTGTCAGTTCGTGGGGAGGCAAGATGGTGCAATTGAAAAAGTAATGATCTGAGGGTCAGAGCGGTTACAGCATTGATTCTGTCCCTAAAAGCATGAATCATTTGCATGCCTTTGTGCTGCACATTTTTCTTTAAATAGAAAACAGGAAAAATACTGGGGCTTCTATTATTGAGCTCACAAAATGAAAAACAAACAAACAAACAGAAGAGTGTCTCTCTGTCTATACAACATATTAGTATTTAAATCCTTATCTTCGGGTTCTTGTCCTCCAGCAGCTTGGAAATGGTCTCCTTCCTTTGTGGTTACTGCCCTCGCCAATCAAAAAAAATAATCTCACTCCCTGATACTGACTAGAATCTTACATTGTGAGAGAAGATGAACAGGGAGGCCCTAACACCATCAGTTTCCTTATCTCCAAACTCAAAATCTTAAGTGAGGGTATCAGAGGAAAGAGATGAACTTACTATGTATGTTAGAAGCCTTTGAACCTAGAATAAAAAATAGGAGAAAGACAAATTTCCAAGCTTTCATTTTAACCCAGACGAAATGGAACCACATTATTTCCTGGCTCACCCACTTCGCTCCTTTGCTATTTCTCAAGGCAAGGTCTAAGGCCTTGTTCAATCCTAAGTAAACCCTAACTATCAAAACTGACATCACTCCAGTTCATTCCTTCTATCCCTGTCAACATGTAAGAGCCTCCCAAACATGAAGCTGAGTTTTAAGAAAGAAAAAAAAAAAGGAAGTTCAGAAGAACAAAGATAGTACGATACCACTCATTCTGAGCTTTTTAAAAGGACAAAACAGTACCATACAGCATTCTAGATGCTGCTAAGGGATGAGCAGAGATGTAGTAAAACCAAAGAAAATTCACAGGGATGATAAACAGCAATGGAAAACTTCTGGAAACAGTGGTGAGGAAGAAGCTGTTGGGCAAGAGGGTCAGACTGTACTAATAACGCTGTTTCTGGGCCTGGGTAGCGGGTCTGTAGATATCTGATGTCTGAATTGGTTCATAGTTAATCATAATAAAAGAAATTAAAGCACATGTGCTTCTTGTGACTGCCTTCCCGAAGCCTGCCAGCCCTTGGGATGTGGGCTGCTGGCTACAGGGACTGTTCGAAAGGAGATGTGAGCAACTAAACAGCTGATGGAACTGGCTCATGAAATAGCATATTAAACCCAACCTAACAGGCCGGCAAGCTTAAGGGGCCGTACCCCCCATCCTGGGGGCGGCAGCAACCTTCTCGGGAAGGGGAAACCTCAGGGGGGTGATCCTGGTGGCCCTCTCACTTCCTCGTCTGCTTCTGAAAATACAGCGGACCCTACATGTACCAGGCCACGCTACCCTCCCACGGGCTTCTCCCATTTCTCTGGGCCAACCTTCAGCTTGAGACACAGGCGTGTTTATTTTAGAACAGAGCCTGCAGGCCAGGCCCACGTGCGCGTGCAACCTCTCTTCCCAAGTCCGGAGCTTTGCTGTAGCCATGCCATCTCCCTCCTACCAGCGCAGTGTAAGGACTGGCTGGCTTGCACCCCTGGCTTGGGAGACCAACAGCCACCCATAATAAGGTGTCTGGTTACGCCCAAGCCCTTCAAAGCAGTTTCGGAGGTGTTACCTCACAGGCCCTCACCAAATCCTATAAATAGGGATATGAAGTATTATCCCCATTTCTAACATAGGAAACGGCCCCCTCGGAAGGTCAGTTCATGGGCACTGTGATGCCAAGTGGTCCCTCCAAGAGAGGCACAGGTTTCTGGATGCCAACCCTGGGGCAAGTCCTAGAGGCCGTGGCAGCCCAGGCCACACGGACAACCGTAACGCACACGATCCAGCAATGCAGCCTGGACGAGAAAACCACAACAGAACAAGAAATGCGAAACAAGGCAGGTTCTGTAGGAAACGCTCACATTTTGAGCAGTGCCCACATCACATTCCCGGTCTCAAAGATCCAGCAGTGCTGAAATGCCATGGGAATATTTATCACTGTTTTGGCCAAACAAACCCTCCCTTACCTTAGGCAAAGGTCAAATGCATGTAAAACCCCCAGTACAAACAACCAGCTGGGAGGACTGGCCACAGCCTGGGTAAAGTCTTTGCCAATAATTACCCAGACAGCCTTCCTATGTAAACACGTGCGGTTCAGCGATGGTATACCGATTACTCGCCTTATAAATCAGCACGAGGAAATGACTTCAAGCACAGAGTAGGTGTGTTTTCCCTAGCTTCTTACACGCGGCACTAGCCACACATCTCAGCTATTTCAAAAACTCACCTCCAAATACTGTGTTGTTTATGCCTTTCTAAATATCAAAAAGATATCTAAAAGCATGTCATAAATAAAAATTTATAATCTTTTTTTTTTTTTTAACCAAATGAAAATCTCCTTGAATCTAGGGACCACTCAGCATCCCATGCCCCGCTCCTGCCCCAAAGAAAACACTGAATAAGGGTGAATAAGGGCAAACAGAATGCTGGCTGTGCATAATAAATGCATTCTATCTACTTATGGAGCAAGGATGATGCAGGAATGCGAGGCTAGGGGAGAGGCCGAGATGAGTAAGCCGCATTCCCCGCCTCCAGGGCGGCAGTCTGATGGAGGAGGCACAGGCCCAGGAGACGAAGTACACCCAGGTGTGATGCCTACGCTGCAGGAGTGAGTCCTGGGGAGGCTTTTGCAGAGGAATCAGCATTTGGATTTGACCTTGAGGGGGAAGGTCAGGAGGGCTGTCCTGCCTGGTGGGTCTTAGGGGAGGAGAGGGGGCTGAGACAGACGGAATGAGGGACAACTCCTGGAAAGAGGGCCGGCGCAGAAGAGGCCAAGAGCACAGGGTTGGCGATCAGCGTCAAAAAGTCCCCAGGGAGGGTTTGGTGTCATCCAACAACTATAGGATCAGCCGAACCACAGGCCCGGGAAGAAGCAGCCAGCAAGGACCTGCCTCTGCGAGGTGTCAGGAGATGTTGCCAATTCTAAAGAGAAACTCTGGCCTCCCCTGCTTTCTGTCCTCCCGGGTCATCTGAACCCGGCCTCCGCCACCTATGGTGTTTTCATGTCAGGTTCGCTGCCCCCCCTCCCCGCCCCCACCCCGGTGCACCCCACTCATTCAGCAGGACAGGACAGGAAGGCCCAGTTAGACAACTGCACAAAGGAAAACTCTTGATGGCTTCAGGGCCGCAGACAGGACAGATCATGACGACCGCGAACAGGATGGGCGCTAAGAAGGGGAAGGGAGGAGGGCTCCCTGAACCACGTCACTCTGGGGCAGGGCTAGAAGCAGCAGCTCCCCAAGCACCTGCCGCCCTCGGGCCGGCAGCAGACCCTGTGAGCCTGGCTGGCCGCTCCCGCTCATCTAGCCTGTGTCATCGAGTGGTTTCTCTCAGGTCACACACGTAAATACCATGCGAATAAGCATCTTGAGGACAAGTTTAAAACAAAATGGAAAACAAAGAGGATAGAGAGGCTGCGCCAATAAGCACATGGAAAGGTGCTCAACCTCACCGATCGTTAGGGAAATGCAAATCCAAACCACTAGGAGATGCTTCTTCACAGCCGTTAGGCCCAGCAATTCCATATATACCCTGGATATATACCCCAAATAACTGAAAGCAGGGACTCAAAGATACTTGCATGCTCATGTTCACAGCAGCGTTACTCATAGTCGCCAAAAGGTGGGAACAACCCAAATGGCTATCAGCTAATGAATGGGGAGACAAAATGGGGTACATAACCTATAATAGACTAGCGTTCCGTCTTAAAAAGGAAGGAACTTCTGACACATGCCATGACATGGATGGAACCTGAGGGCGTTATGTTCCGTGAAATAAGCCAGTCACGAAAGGATTAATACTGTATGATCCCACTGACATGAGTTCCCTAGAGTCACCAGATTCATGGAGACAGAGAGGGCAAGGGTGGCTGCCGGGGGCTGGCGCGAGGGAGAATGAGAGTTCGTGTCTAATGGGGGCAGAATTTCAGTTTTGCAAGATGAAAAAGTTCTGGAGATGAATGGTAGTCCAACAATGTGAAGTAGTTAATGTCACTGAGTTGTACATTTTAAAATGGTTAAAATGGTAAATTTTATGTTATGTGTATTTTACCACAATAAAGAAAATCCTCCTCCAGACAAACAAAAACCAGAAAATGTAAAGTAGGCATATTTGGAAACTCTGACCCCTGGGGTGTGTGCCCTACCTACCCGACCCACACAAGGATCCTCATGCTGGCCCCTCTTTTCCATCAGGAGGACCAGAGAAACTCAATCTACAAGAGGCAGAAGTGATTCACAGAGCTTGCTGTGTTCCCATTCTCAGTGGTCAATTCTCTGTCCCATGTGGCTTCAAAATAGAGAATTACATTTGAATGGTCAGCTTTTGGGTACTGGCTCAATCACAGGGGAGGTTGCTTCAAGGCCTTTTCATCTTCTAAGGTTGACCCCGACAATCTCATTGCGCACATCGCCATGCTTCCACTTATCCCTACTTCATTGCTCATCTGAGCCTCAGGCACTGTCCCAGGTACTCGGGAAACAAAGACGGCCGTGAGCTGAGCCCTCTGTGATGGGGACAGGCCAGAGGCGGGGGTGCTCCCACAGATACCACCGGGGATGTGGGCGTCCTGCCTGGGCCAAGAGCTGGCCAAGGAGGGCGAGCTGAAGGGGGGGCTTCCCTGAAGGGGAGGGAAGGGTGCCATGAGCTGGGGGGAGCACAGTGGGTCAGTAAGGGGGAGGGCAGGGTGCATGCAGCAGCAGAGGAGTGTGAGGCTGGGGGGACCCCATTTCCAAGCTGCAGGAAGCACCCCACGTTTTATACTTCCATAGTTCATGTATTTTCTATCTCTATGCATTTTATGCTTGCCCCCAAGTTAAACTGTTCAAACGACTTGGGACCTGCACCAGCTGGGATTTAGATCAGGACTTCCTTCCCCCAAAGAAGCCCCATAGCTGCATCTCACAAAACATACCCTCTGCATCGCCTTTTTACCAAAATAACAACAACCACCCACAACCAAATGGCACTTATTTAAGAGGGAGGATGCTGGGTTCTCCGAGCCCTCCCTTTTTAAGAAATTTTAAGATGGTTCCTACATCATTTTTCATCTTTTTAAAAACTAGGATGAATTAAATCTGCTTTATCCCCCATCCTGTCCTTCTCTGTCATAACTTCGAGTGCCTTGGGTCCCCTCAAATGGCATCGTCATGGCCAGGTAAGGACCAGTCCGTCATGGTGATGGAGGAGTCTAAAAGTTAGCAGCTGGGAGAGGTACACCGGCCAAGGTCCTGAGAGGGAGTGGGGATCCTAGTTCCATCTCCAAAATTCTGGAGTTTGGGTCTCCAGATTTATACTTTCATCCCCAGTTTCATGGAGGGCAAGGGACTGGGCTGATGCCCTGGAGAGATCTCTCTGCATCACCAATCCCTTACACTCCTTTGAAGGGGCCGGGAAGGGGCGCCTGGGTGGCTCAGTCAGTTAAGCGTCTGCCTTTGGCTCAGGTCATGATCCCGGGGTCCTGGGATTGAACCCCGCGTCGGGTTCCCTGCTCAGCGGGGAGCCTGCTTCTCCCTCTCCCTCTGCCGCTCCCCCTGCTTGTGCTCACTCTCTGTCAAATAAATAGATAAAATCTTAAAAAAAAAGAAAGAAAGAAAGGGCCAGGAGCACCCTCTCCACAAAGCACAGGCTTGACAACAGCAAGCCCTATGTGATCCAAGAAAAATCCTCAATAGCTTTCTTTCCCAATATTCCTTCTGTTGAATTACATTATCGGGGCACTAAGAAACACGAGGCCATCTCAATAGATTACAAAAGGCATGCGTGCAGTAAACATGAGCGAAGTGTGACCAATGAGCCAATTCCCATGCTTACAGTTAAGAGCATACAGACACAGTCCCTGCCCTGGGGGGGCTACAGTCAGATCCAGAAAACACCCCAAGTCCAAATATTGCGCTACCTCGTGTTGCCACCACACAGAGCATGGAAACACAGAGGAAACATTTGGTTCACCTTCCTCGGAGATTCATTTGCAGATCAGTAAATGAAAGGCTCTGCAAACCTCTATCAGGTATGTACGTGCACACACACATTATCATCTTAAAGTATACTCAAATAACATTAGTATACATTTTTTTTTAAAGATTTTATTTATTTATTTGACAGGGAGAGAGATAGCGAGAGCAGGAACACAAGCAGGGGGAGTGGGAGAGGGAGAAGCAGGCTCCGTGGAGAGACCCTAGGAGCACCCCAGCAGGCCCTTGCCTGTTGAACAGCTATTTGGGTCAAGAAAGGGTTTCCTCAGTAGGTGTTTCAATGCCTGATTAAAATGTATACTAATGTTGGGGTGCCTGGGTGGCTCAGTCGTTAAGTGTAGGATTAGGATTAGGATTAGTCGTTAAGCTCTGTAGGATTAGGATTAATAACACCCCCCCCCAACCCCGCCAAAGCCCCAGACCCTTCTTTTTAAAGAAGATAGTATAGGACCAGAGTTCTGGGACCAGGGGGAGAGCCCCAGTCTGTCATCCATGAACGTGGTCCTGCTCAGATTGAGCAGTGGAAAACAGCTAACCCAGATATAGGTACCAGAAGCGTGCAGCCCCCCATTCACCAGGAGAGGAAATCTTAATTAAGTGTAGATGTTAAGAGGACCATCAGATCAAGATTTTTGAGGCAAGGGGAACAGGGTGGCGGGGAAAGGGGAAAGTTCTGTGGCAGCCTCTGCCATGGGCCTGCCTCTCCGCTTCTACGGGTGTGAATGAAATATTAAACAGGCTCAGCCAATTAGCAGCCTTTCAATGACGGATGCTCGGAGGCTGAGGAACTGAGTTTTGATCTGCATTCTCGCTTGATGGCTCAGCACTCAGCCGAGCACTGTTTCCTGTTCTGTTGTTAGCATTCTTTTTTTTTAAGATTTTTTATTTATTTATTTGACACAGAGAGAACGAGAGAGAGGGAGAGAGGGAGAGAGAGAGAAACAGAGACAGAGAGCGAGCACAAGCAGGGGGAATGGCAGGCAGGGGAGAAGCAGGCTCCCGCTGAGCAAGGAGCCCGATGTGGGGCTTGATCCCAGGACCCTGGGATGATGATGACCTGAGTCAAAGGAAGACGTTTAACTGACTGAGCCACCCAGGTGCCCCTGTTGTTAGCATTCTTTTTTTTTTTTCTCAATTTTATTTTATTATGTTATGTTAATCACCATACATTACATCCTTAAGTTTTTGATGTAGTGTTCCATGATTCATTGTTTGCGTATAACACCCAGTGCTCCATGCAGTACGTGCCCTCCTCAATACCCATCACCAGGCTAACCCATCCTCCCACCCCCCTCCCCTCTAGAACCCTCAGTTTGTTTCTCAGAGTCCATCGTCTCTCATGGTTCTTCTCCCCCTCCGATTTCCCCCCCTTCATTCTTCCCCTCTTGCTATCTTCTTTTTTATAACATATAATGTATTATTTGTTTCAGAGGTACAGGTCTGTGATTGTTCAGCCCACTTCCCACCAAACTGGCAGCACGTGGTGGGATCTGTGCCCACCACGGCTTCCGGTGGTCTGTGGCCAGCCTAGGCAGCCGGATCCCTGTGCCTAAAGCAGGTGGCCTCCTTTGCCCTAAGTCTAACAGGGGCTCTTCACCGCTACCCCCAGGGCCTGTCCTGCAGCCCCCCACCCATAACTTCTGATGAGGTCAGAAAGGGGCTCTCCACACAGTGAGGCCAGGAAATGTCCTTTTTTTTTTTGGCTGTGTTCCAATAAAACTTTATTTACAAAAACAGGTGGCAGGCCATAGTTTGCTAATCTCTGCTCCAGAGGCCGCAGTGAAAGGGATCATCTTTAGCAGACAATTGCAGGAAATAGGGTGTAGTGTGTGGTAGAAGATGTAGAGATGGGACCAGATTCAGTGGTTACAAACTGAAGCCAGAACGCCACGTTCTTTTCCAATTTGGAAGGAGTTGTTCAATGAGTATTTATTTTGGTTCACATTGCTGTGAACAGTGATAGTGCCGGCTGGGCCAGATTAGGAGAACCGTCACTTCTGTGGTTCTTCATAGATGGGATAATGAGAACTGCAGTTTTCACGATTTGAAATCCAACAGTTTGACCTCAGTTTTTTTTTTTTCTTAAGATCCCCATTTTTTTGGTTTAAAAAAAAAAAGTGTGACACACTTAAGCAGTGGCATTTTTTCCTGTGACTTAGGTTCCTATTGTTTCAAAACAAACAAACAAAAAAACACAAGCAGTCGCCTCTCCCGTCCGCCAGTCAGTGTTTTCTTCCTGCAGTCCTAGCTCCTCTGTCCTCCCCGCACACAGCAGTAGGGGAGAAACTCAGGCAGCTCGGACAGCCATGCACCATCAGGGAGGATGGCCTGTGGGGCTCTGTCCCCGGGGCCAGGCCACCCGCCCAAACAGGACACATAAGACATGGCCCACCTGGGATGCTGCAGCCTCCGCAGCCTTCCTCCTCAGGGAAAGTGGCGCCCCAGGGGGCACAGGCTGAGGAGAGGCTGGGAGGGAAGGTGGGGGCGGTAAGGGAGAAAGGGGAGGTAAGAACATGGCTCATGGACTCGGTTCCCCGTGCACTGCCCGGCCGTCCAGGGGTCACCTTGACGAGACATGCTGCTTGCTGCCTGCCGGGGGCCCAGCGGCCACGGCTAGACTAGGACGTGGCAGCCCCAGCATGGAGGGGCCTGCCTACCACTCTCCCAGGACAATGGCACTCCAGAAATGAAAATCTAGCGCTGCAGCCTGGCCCCTCCTTGCTCCAACCACAGCCACGCCCCGGGGAGAAAGAAATGGGCTTTTCCAGGGGCAGCGGTGGGAGGAGCCTGTCTCAGCCTCGGCTCAGGCTCCACTTCAGCAATTACTCCATTGCCGCCGGCCCCTCTTATCCTGGCACACTCAGGGGCACTAGCGTGACATTTCCGAGAGGACACAGGGACACGGTCCAGAGCCAGGGACCGCCTGACCCCGCGAGTCATTAGCCACCGACTAGGCACAGTCAAAGGGCCTGCTTCAACTCAGGCCACAAGATTCGAGTCTGGTCTAGCTGGTGGCCCAGATGCGTGCCGACTCTACCTGGCCTGCCCGGTGGGGCAGAGGGATGGCAGCATGGCCCAACATCCACGCATTTTACCAACTCACGCCTCTGACGCCCAGCTCTCCCGGGGCACTTTCATCAGTCCCTTTGGGATGAGACAAAGGTAAGGCATATACAGAGAAAAACGGCCCACTAGCCAATCTGCACACACACCTGCAATAGCATCTCACTTGGAGATGAACACCAAGCGTCTGCACGATGCCACTGGCACAGTTTTCTAGTTTAGAAAAGCCTTTCCGCATACATGAGCGCATCCGCTCTTGCGTCACGGGGTAAGATGAAACAGGTACAATTCTCAGTTTATATTTTAAGAAACTGAGGATCAGCTCTCTGAAGTAACTTGCCCGAGAACACAGAGATAATGAAGGCTTGACTTTGGGACCAGAATCCATGTTCTCAGACTTCTAGGTTAAGATTCTTTCATACTCGGGGCACCTGGGTGACTCAGTTGTTAAGCATCTGCCTTTGGCTCAGGTCATGATCCCAGGGTCCTGGGATCGAGTCTCACGTCGGGCTCCCTGCTCAGCGGGGAGTCTGCTTCTCCATCTCCCACTCCCCCTGCTTGTGTTCCCTCTCTTGCTCTCTCTCTCTGTCAAATAAATAAATAAAATCTTAAAAAAAAATTCTTTCATACTCAATTCCCTTATTAAAACAAAAAACAAACAATAGTCAGGACCAGTGCTGGATGGGGTCACACCTGCCCCACGCGCCCTGCTCACACTGTGTGATGTCACGCCTGGGTCCGGGCGCCGAGCTCATACTACAGGATGACGTCACACCTGTCCTACATGCACTGTGCACCCCACGGGATGAGGTCCTATAGGAAGGTCACCTTAATTCAACACAGAGGTAGGGGAGGGCGCCAGGAGGTCACCCCACTGCTGCATTTCAGGCTCAGCTCATGAAGCGCCCATGTGAAGGGGCAGCTGGAGAGGAAGAAGTTACTCCAGGCCAAGGGAGCCGCCCTGGGGAGGAGGAGACATGCCCCATACCCTTCGTGGGCCTGCCGCTCGGGCTGGGAAGCGCCGCGCAGGGAGCCGTGGACGATAACTGGGCTAAGCCTGGGATGCAGGTCCCTGTAAGGATCCCAAGCCACAGAGGGATGTGATGGGTTTGGGGTTTAGAAAGGTCACTCTGGCCGTGGAGTGAAGAGCAGATTGGAAGGAGGGCAAAGCTGTTCTGAGTCGCCGGGAGCCAAGGGGAAGTGAAAGGAACAAGAGAATAAGGTGCAGGGCTGCTGTGTCGCTAAGGTGGTAAAACTTCTGTGGCTACACTGGTCCTCCATCCTGGTTTCTGGGCCAGGGAGACATGGGCGGAGACTGCATACACCTATCCTGGCACAAAGCTCGGAGAAAGGTTAGGACTTCCCGAAATACTGGCTTCTAGATCAGCCCAATCAGTCACCAAGTATTTGTTGTGTCCCCCCTGCATGCCCAGCCCTGTTGGGGTTCTGCAGATGCAGCAGTGAACAAGGTTGGCAGGAACACCCGCCCCTGGAGAGCACACATTCTCTGTTCCATAGTATTTCTGGCAAGGAATTAAACACTAAAGAACACAGATTAAACCTGTAACCATAGAAACTGTCCATGATGGATTTTCCAGAATACTTCCATTAAAAAAACCCCTTTGCTGTTGTTACCGTAAGACAAGTGTCAAGCTGAGGTCCACAAAACTCACTTGGACCTGCTCCACAAGCAAAATGCCCACCCAAGCTATCAGTCTTAGGAGAGTACTAAACCACAGAGGTGATGCCCAGCAGAAGCTGCCATGGACCTCGGAGCCATGGTAGGCACATTGCTCAAGCAAGCGGCCTCTGTGTCCCGCCCCGTCCTCTACTTCAAAATAAAATTACACTGAGATTTGTCAGTGTTGCAGCAATCACCTTTGATATTTCCTCTAGAAGGAAAGGGCAGGGGATGATCTCAAGTCTTAGGCAGCGAGCACACGAGCAGGGTCCTAACTGCACAAAAATGTGGCCTCAGTCACTCCATGTGCCCCAGGAACTCCTGATAAGACATCGCTGTCAGCAAACCTTCAGAGAAAGTGCACGTGGAGCTCGAGGGAAATGCTCTTTTCCATGGGGCTTCCTGCTTTCCTGGGCTTCTTGGAGGCATCAGCTGCTCCAGTCTCAAAGGCTTCAGAAATTCAAAGCACATTTCTTAAGCAGCCCGGAAATCAAACTTTCGAGGCAGGGGGAGGGTCCCTGCAGGTGCAGTTAGGTGGCTAGTCAAAGCCTCGTCCTTTGGTCATCATTGAAAGGGTCTATTTCTCTATGCCCTCACCTCAGGCATTAGCGAGCCAGGCCTGATGGGACCTGCAGGGTCATCCTCCCTCGGCCCCAGGTCCTCTGCAGATAGCTCTGTGGTCATCTCACTCCCCATGTACCACCCTCCCCCCAAAGCAGTGCAGTCCCATGGCCATCCCAGCCAGGACTGAGGGCCATCTGGGTCATGGAGAGTGAGAGGAAGAGCCGGGCATTCATGACACGGCTTAACAACCATCCTGAGAGGAAAACTTCAGTATTCATCATGTGGAAAGCCCATCACCGGGTTCCCGTGAGGTCAAGGAGACTGAGGATGGGGACAAGGGGCAGGAAGTCACGACAACTAGATCCCCACCCTTTTGGACAAAAGGTGTTTTCTGGTACCGGGCTTTTCAACCAAAATTTGAATCCTTGGTTCTATACGATAAAATACTTGCTAGCACCTCCATCTTGGAGATAGGCCCCCTGCTCTGGTCCTTCACATCATGCATCTTCCTCATGACCCCAGCATTTGGGACACAAGTCAGGCTCCCCTAGTTTCCTGGCCCTTGTGCTCAACGAGAGCTGTGTAGTTTTCATCCTAGGATCCACAGATGTGTTTTAGGGATAACCATGAATATTCTGTACTTTTATGTAAAACTGGATGGGCGCGTGCGTGCGTGCATGTGTGTGTGTGTGTGTGCGTTGTGTGTGTGCGTGTGTGCGTGTGCGTGTACATGTCTAAGATACGCATTTTTCCAGGGGAAGGGCCTGTAGTTTTCATCAAATTCTCAAAGGGGTCTCTGACCCAAAAAAGATTCACAAGACTCAAAAGTACCGCTTTAAAAGGAGCTTTCGTTTCTGTCAAATTGGCCAAATTTCAACATAAAGTGGGTCAGAGCGATTAAAAGCTGAAAAAAGTCAAAGATGGGCAATTTAATCTGTAAGATTTCAGGGAAATTAAAATAAACCCTCTGATGCTATAAGCGATGCAAAAGGATTCCAAGAGAAGGGGGAATTGCGGGCCGTGAAGGGGGAGGGGGCACAAAAATAGGAATCGGGAAAGGAGCCAGAGCAGTGGAAATAACAAAGGGACGAGAAGTTCTACGCGGGGCTCGCAGTGATTCCGGCTCCGAGATGGATGTCGTTCATAAGGTGGGCTCCCCGGCAGCTTGTTGAGGCTGCACATCAGTTCCTATTTTTACTTAAACGTACTGAAAGAAAAATGTGTATATAGCACAGAAGTCCTGGCATCCCCTCTGGGACCAACCTGCTGACACGTCAGAACTGCTCAGAGTGATGAGCTCATTAAAATTCTCTGGTCTTTCCCAGAGATGGCTCTATTTTTAACCTAATTCTGACTGTCACTTAAAGTGTGAGGTTTACTTTTTTTTTTTTTTTAAAGAAAATACTCTTTTTTCCTTCTTAATATTCCCATGAATAATTGAGCTTAGCTGATAATTCCTCTGGCCTCCTTCAAGCATTTCTTCACAAGACAGAGAGGGACACTCCAGGCAGAAGGGGACTAATGAAAGGCAGGTGAATCCCATGTCCCACCCTGCAGGGCCCCTTATTAAAATACCAGGACAAAAAAAATTACGACAAGCAAGGACTATAGTCATCAACTCCCTATAATTTTCTTCCAACCCTATGTTCAAGGCAATCTCCACCTCTCAAATGCTTTCCAAAAGTTCATGTGTAACTTATTAGAAATAACGGTGTAAACATATGTTTGGGTTCTCAATTCGAAGTGCTTTCTTTAAAGGCCCTGGCCTAGTCCACATGAGCATTTTAACACACAGACTGCTGACATGCTTCAGCCTTAAAATGTGTATGTGTTGAAACAATATTGCTTCAATATTCGAAGTGATTTTCAACATATCTTAAGCATAACACTTTTCCTGCGAAAATTTCCCTTCCATATAGGTACACTTCCCTACTCAAGAGAAAAAAGAAAAATAAAAACTCAGTACACTGTAATCACAATTAATATTATTGTGCATCATAATTTTCTTTCAGGAGAAAGAGGCAAATTATACGAAAAGAGATCCGATTTTGTGAGGATGACTGTTAAGGATGTATAGTGTCCCGAACCTCACTTTACGGAACACATGCTTCTATTTAAAAAAAAAAAAAAAAAAACAACTTGGTGGGGGAGTTTTTTCTTCTAAACCTATTTTTCCATTGATTTTTTGGTATAAAACTGAAGGTGGTTAGCCGCATCTAGGAATGTAAAAACTCTTTTTAAATTAGGTTTTTGGGGGAGAAATGACTTAAAGGGAAATTATTTACTGAAACAATTGTAAATGCTTAAAACAAGTTTTGAAGAATCTCGAATTAGTCCTTGAGGAACTTCAAGTCTTCCCGGGGGCTGGGGGGGGGGGGTCCCCGCAGACTTCCAAGGGCAGATGGCCCTAGCTCTTGGTTCTGACTTTGTAGGAAACTTTCTCCACACAGGTGGAAAGAATGGAGCTCTCTCCCAAGACCCCTGAGCTCCAGAGAACGCCGTGTCCAGGTGGACGAGGAGGGAGGGCTGTAACTGGCGGAGGTACTCGGGCATCAGCCAGCTGTGTCGGCCCAAGGCTGCTGAAGCTCCCGGGGTGCCCCGCCCCCCGCCCCGAGCGGCTCGATTTCTGCATTCAGAGGTAGTGGAGCTCCTCGCTCACTTCAGCACCCATCACCTGACCGTGGGCCCATGCGCCCGACGGCTGGCTCAAACTCCAGGTTGAGCAAGTCCCCACAACGACCTTGAGTGTGCCGATGCTTGCCTACCTTGTAAACATTTAATGAGGAGGCAACATTGATCCTGGTTTAATTTCAGTATTTTGATTGATCTCTTGAAACCAACAAGGCCTTCAAAGCCAAGACATCACGGATTCATTTTCTTCACACACCTGCCGAAGGGTCTTCTGATCGCTGAACCCCCTGCGGTCTGCACTTGGTCCCGAGGCAGCTGTACTGTAGGCCTTCCGAGGGCAGCCAAGCAGCGAACTGATAAGTGCTCAGTTTTCTGAAAACATTTCCTACCTGAGACTTATTTACCCACCCAGCTGCTCCTGGAATGTGGCCTCGTTCTTAGGAAATCACTTTATTTATTCTCTAAGAGACACGGCAACATGAACATGAACATTTGAAAAAGTGCCTGGGAGCGCCTCTGTAACTGGTTTTCCTCTCCTTGAGCTTATGGACATTTTATTTTGATGTTTATCTGGTGCCATGGTAACCGGCAGGACTTGAGGTTTACTTCTCAGACTGAAGACCGATTACGGAAAGTCAATTTAGCAAGCACTTACTGAGTGCTTACCAAGTATGGAAGATAGAACGATGAGCACGAAACTCTCTTTCCTCAAAAGGACATACATCAGAATTCAAAGAGCAAGACCAGGAGTCGGCAAATTTTCCCCTTCAAAAGCCAAATGGCAAACATTTCAGGTGTTGTGTGGCTACGTGGTTTCTGAAGCACCTCCCCCGCCACTGTGGTTCAAAGGCCGCCACAGACTGTAAATGTCTGAGCAGGTCTGTGTTCCGATAAAACTTTATTGAACAGACACTGAAACTTACATTTCTCATAATTTCCATGTGTCACAAAATATGACTCTTCTTCTGATGTTTTATAACTTGTAAAAAATGTAAAAACCACTCAGAGCTCACAGACCACATTAAAAAGGCAGGTGGCCAGAGCTGGTCGGTGGGCTGTAGCTTACAGGCTCTGGGTCCGCACCTGGCCAGCTCTCGGGGGGCGGGAAGAGAAGTTGCCCAGACTCCTCGAGCCTCACTTTGCTCATCTGCCAAGTGGGGATAAGAATCTTTGTCTTCTGAGTTTTAAAAATTAGACACCTAAACAGAAAAAAACAGCTGATCTCCTTCCTGGAGGGGCAGCCTGTTTGATGATGACCACGACATTGATAATGGCAATGACAACTAACGATCCTGAATGTTTGTTTCCTGCGAGGTGCTGTGTTAAGTGCTACCAACTTTTACAGTATTTCATCTAATCTATGGTGCTATCGATATTACGACGTGCCATTCCTGAATGTACCACCGAGAAAGAAAAAGCTGCCAGTTAACCTCTTGACACGGCATTGAGTGTAAGATGCATTCTGATTTCACAAATGCTGGAGTGTGTTTTTGTGGGAGGGAGGGGGGATGCATTTTAGAACCGATAAAAACGGCATCCCTGTTAAGCCCAGAACTCTCCTGTAGGCCATGTACTACCTAGGATCTAGGTAGGTACTGTGATCGTCCCTATTGTACAGATGAGGAAACTGACAAACAGTTTCAGTCTCTGCAGGAAAAGCTAGAAGTGTCAGGGCTTTTTAACACAGGCAGGTTAACCTGGTCCAGAGTCAAAGCTCGGCCGTAAGGGCATGAACACTGGGAGGGAGGCTGAAAACATCTGGCACTTTAAGCGTGCAATCCAGGTGGAGGAGTTTGGCACAAAGGAACTTTCTCCTTGGTGAGAGGACATACGTCAGACCAGTCAACCACGTCCCTCTGGTATTTCCTAGGAGGGTGTTAACGCAGCAAGGGGTAAGGAGAAACAGGAATTCTAAAATGCAGAATGAAAATGGCAAGGCACACTAACATCTAAGCTTGCGTAATTCCTCTGAACAGCTGTCCTGGGAATCCTGTCCAGGTCATGGACGGAGCAGGGCAGAGGAGAAGGACTGGGAGAGGTGTCCTATCTTTGAGCTGTATTTTCTTGTGTGAAGGGAATGCTTGGGGGTGGAGTCCGCAGGCCAGAGAGCAGCCTGCAGCCCTGCCACCTGGGGAATCATGCTCCCCTGGGTCTCCCATCCTCACTGAACGGGGGGCAGGGGGGGGCACTCAGGATGCACAGAAATTACAGAACAATTTAGGCCAAAATTCTCTTTCAAATTCTGAATTGTTTTTCCTCTCAAAATTGTAGCTTCACATTTCTTTCTCCCTGTTATTATTTCACCACCAAATATTAATGAAGTGCTTCAAATATGCTCAAGGGGGTGAGATTTCTCTTTTTCCTGTAAAATTCCAATTAGTCAAAAGCTTGCTCAACATGTAGCTTCGGTCTGAGTTGTTGTGCACAAAGGACTCAACACAGCAGACCTGAGACTGCTCTCCTTAGAAAGGTCTCCTCGCCTGGCTGGCCCTTGGCTGGCATCTGAGAACTTGGACTTCAGAAGTCCTACCATTTTAACAGAGAAGCATGGCTCGCCGTGGCTGCACTGTTTTGTACAGACAATGTGGTTTATGCTGAGCCCCTGCTTTCCTTTGGAGGGTCTGGAATCTGGTACGTGCTCAGTAGAGGGTGCCTGTGTGACCAGCCTCCAGGAAAAAGCTGGGTGCTGGGTCTCTAATGAGCTTCCCTGGTAGACAGCATTTATCACGTGTGGTCACAATTCACTGCCGGAGCAGTGAAGTGCATCCTGAGTGACTCCACAGGCAGGGGACTCTGGAAAGCTTGAGCCCGGTTTCCTCCAGACTTTGCCTCAGCACTTTTTCCCTTTGCTGATTTTGCTCTGTACCCCTTTGCTGTAATAAATCACAGCCAAACTAGATGCTGAGTCCTGTGAGTCCTAGTGACACTTCCCCCCCCGCCTCCATCCCAGGGACTCTTGACACAACTATCCTCAGCCAATTCACTTTGGCACGGTGCTGTGCCAGGCATAGGGAGGCTACTCACTCTACTGATCCTGAAACACGAGCGCATGAGAAACCAGGGATCAGATGACCTACTGTCCCATTCAGTGTTGACCAAGCACCCATCACATGCTCAGCAAGATCCTAACCTTGTGATTTCTGTCCTTGAAATCTGCAGTCAAGTGTAAGAGACAACGATGGGGAGGACTCCCAAGTTGAGGGTGATGGCAGGTGGGGTGGTAAGAGCTAACACTTACCTGGTGCGTGCTACATGCTGGGCACTCCCCTGAGCACTTTCAGCGTCAACTCCCGTAGTTCTGACAGCAACCCTGGGAGGGGGGCGCTCTTCCTTCCTCCATCCTCACAGAGAGCACATCAAGGGGAAGTACTCCCCAGGTCACATAACTAGTTAATAGCAACACATCCTCTGGCTTCAGAATCTGAGTTCTGGACTAGCATAAACAGGCTCAATTGCATCCATGTCTTTAACAACCATAGTATTTACTACATACCACCCAGCATTAAAATTATTTCTTCTAATAGTGTGGGTTTTTTTTAAGATTTTATTTGTCAGAGAGAGAGAGAGAGAGAGAATGAGCAGGGGGAGCGGCCGGCAGAGGGAGAAGGCTCCCCGCTGAGCAGGGAGCCCGATGCAGGACTTGATCCCAGGACCCTGAGATCATGATCTGAGCTGAAGGCAGATGCTTAACCCACTCAGCCACCCAGGCGTCCTGCACTAAAATTATTTTATGCATGTTTTCATGCCTGTGCTAGACTCTAAGCTGTGTGGCCAGGCTCCTGCCCGGTGCACCCCTGGATCTTCGCCATGGTGCCACGCTTCCCATACGGTAAGCACTCAGGTGCACACAGATGGCAGAGAACAACCATTCGGCGTGGGAGGCCAGCACAGCCTAGAGCGGCAATGATAGGTCTCGGGGAACACTGAGGGAGATCTCAAAGGCAAGTTCTGAAGAGTCAGAGGGGAAAACAGGCAATCCCCATGGCGGTAACAATATGAGCAAAGAGGTGGACCCAGCAATGAGCAGCGCAGGGTGAGGGCACCAAGGGAAGACTGGCTGGGGTGAGGGGTGTGTTTGGGTAAAACTGAGTGAAATCCAGCGATGACAACCCTGAAAAGTTAGAGTTCCAAACTGATGGGCAGCCAGTGAGGATGAGAGTGACAATGTTCAAAGGGCCAACTGGGTAAGACTTAGCTGGGAGCAGAAGAGATGGATGGCTTGATGGGCTGGAGCCCTGGAGCAGGATGCGGGGGTGACGGGCTTCTGGATGATGCGATGCCCCCCCGCTCGAGGTGTGGCCAGAGCCCGAGACCGAAGGTGGGGCCAGGTCTGCTGGGAAGACACGCAGGGCCCCGGACAACGCACCCTTTCTCAGCTCACGGGGGGCCCATGACCATGGCACACGTTCCTTCCCACTCTGACTCTTTACGATTCCAATAGATTCGGGTTGGAATTAGCACGCGAGCTGTGGGTTTTAAGAACCATTTCTGAAGAGAGAATGGACGGAATCTGGTAGCTAATTCCACAGCAGGGGTGTGAGGGGTGTCAAAGTTGGGCGCGGGCGACCGAGCGAGGGAGTCATGGCCATACTGACAGGAGTAAGGACGTCTGGGCAGAAAATACAGACATTCTCTATTTCACACAAAAAATATGTTTATACGAACAGTCTTAAGGGCTGTAAGAAATGAGACTTCAAGTGACAATAAGCTACAAGAAAAAAAAAAAAGGCAGAAAAAATTTAAAAGCAAGCCCCAGAGGAAATGAATTAGTTGATAGTTGCTTTATCCACCCCATTCACCATTTAACGTTTCCAGTATGCCCAGCTTCAAAACAAACCACCCCCTGTCAAAATATTGCTTACACAACTGCAGTTGGGTCTGATGCATTCTCACGATTCTACCTGAGCACATTCTGTGTTTGGAACTAGACTATCAGCTACTGACCCTCGGGAAGCTAACTGCTTTTCCACATGTCCTGCCCAGCGACGCCGCCAGCTAAACCATTAGCCGCGACGGCCGTGGCGGTGCTTTACCCCCCGGGGAGCACCGTGGGCCAGGGGGCCAGTGCCGGGGATCCCAGCGTGGCAGAGAGGGGACTGCGGGGAGGGTGGCTCAGGCCTCCCGCGCAACCTCTTTCCAGCATTCATCATTTACCGCCCCGTGTAGAGTCTGTCTCTCCGGGGAGGGGACACAGAGCCTCGGATGTGTCTATCTGCACTGAATATTCAAGGCTGGTCTTAACTATGACAGGATTAGCGATGCTGCAAAATGTCCCCCTTCCAGTTAATTATCTTGCCTTGAACACATATACTAGGTCACTACTGGCAAAGACCAATTTCTGGTTTAATGGGGCAGAAAGAAGAGATCCAGATAGAAATGTCTATCAAACTGTCTCGATCCTGATTAAAATATTCCCCTTAGAGGAAAGCACATGCCTCTTCTGTTTACTTGAATTTGCCTTTTTTTTTTTTTTAAAGATTTTATTTATTTATTTGAGAGAGAGAGAATGAGAGACAGAGAGCATGAGAGGGAGGAGAGTCAGAGGGAGAAGCAGACTCCCCGCCGAGCAGGGAGCCCGATGCGGGACTCGATCCTGGAACTCCAGGATCATGACCTGAGCCGAAGGCAGTCGCTTAACCAACTGAGCCACCCAGGCACCCTTGAATTTGCCTTTTAAGTAGTTGGTAAACTAGGAATTTTAATGGTGGAGAGAAATTGATTTGGTGCTGTGTGTATTTCAATTCCATTTCCAGCAGGCATCAGGAAGTCTTTTCTATATTTTGTCTTTGAATACTTTATAGCCAGATCTATTTCTCTGGAAAAACACACTGCATTTGGGGTAATAAAGCTTCTGCAGATTTCATTAAACAATTGTGCCAGGTAGGGCATAGCAGGAAATATTACTGCTGCCTTCGGAATACGGACGTTTATTGTACCATCAATTCAGAGTGGTACCCAGTAGCGAGAAGCCAGACCAAAGACCGGACACCCGGCCTCCTCCTTCCTCCCTCTTCCTTTCGCGGTCTGATCTGGACAATTCACGTCACCGTCGCTGTGCCCTGGCCAAGTAAGGCCAACACCAAATCATGGTGCCAAGTGAACCCCCCCACCGCCCGAGCTCTCCTCTGAAGCCGCCCTTCCGGAGCCATGTTTGCGCCCCGACCAGCCCTGCCATCGTCCACAGCCCCCGTACTCATTCTCTGCAGCTGCAATCTGACGCTGTCACCAAGCTCTTCTCCCACTCTAGAACGCGCCTTCTTGTCCCTGCCACGAAATACCTCCAGCCCTCCTTCCCACAGGAGGGCTTGCTCCCAGCTCTCACTGCTCATGTCCTTCTTCCCTGCTCCTAAGTTTCCATGACTTTTAGCCACGCTGCATCAATCTTTAATTCATGCACTTATTTTTTTTTATTATTATGTTATGTTAGTCATCGTACATTACATCATTAGTTTTTGATGTAGTGTTCCATGATTCATTGTTTGCGTATAACACCCAGTGCTCCATGCAGAACGTGCCCTCTTTAATACCCATCACCAGGCTAACCCATCCCCCCACTCCCCTCCCCTCTAGAACCCTGTAATTCATGCACTTATATTACAAATATTTTTAGTGTCTGTTGAGTATAGTGTCCGTTAAGCACAGCTCAGTGCATTTAGGTGCAGTTCCGTTGGACAAAACCCGATGGGACACACATTTACTCTGCAGGCTGGCTGGAGATGGAAGTGACACTGATCATATAAAAGGCAAAGTCAAGCGGGGCAGGGGCTCAGAGAATGAGGGGCCCGCACCCCCGCTTGGAGGTGGGGAGATGGAGGGCCTGTGCAGAGAAAGGGCCTTCTGTGCTCGCCTGGGCAGCACGTGAAACAGGACGGCACAGAGCAGATGAGCGTGGCCCCTGCACAAGATGACAGGCAAAGTCATGAAGCATTCCATGTTTTGAAAAAGGAAAAAAAAAGGCCTTTTGACTTGGCTCAATGAAAAGCCGGTAGGATTTTGAAATCCTGCTGCTCCGACGGCACCTCCTCCAGGAAGGCCTCCACCCTCCTGGCTGGGGCAGTTGCCCGCACCGTGCACCAACTGTGCCCAGACCGGGTGCAGATGCCTCTTCCTCCCTCTGGTCCGTAAGCAACATGAGGATGGGCAGGTACCCCCCTTCCCTGGCTTTAGTGGGGGTCACATCCAGGGCAGCCACACCATAACAGAGAAGTCAGGCTGTCTCTCCAACTGTGGGTTGCAGCAAACTCAGTTAAGCTGCAGAATCAGAGTGAACATGCTAATTCTGTTCTAGAGAGACCACGGGCGCCCGGAGTCACACTGGTGAACGAAGAGGTGGGGCGGGAAAGAGTCAGGAGACCACTGAGACAAGCAGGACCTCCCGTAGGCAGGGCAGTGGCTCTGGGAAGGAGGTGTGGGCGCCTCACACCTGGGGTGTTCTCTCCTCCAGAGAATGCATGCTCCGAGAGCACCTCAAGGCCCTCCCACAGCCTGGCGGCCACTCCAAAAACAACACGACATACACGGTCTGCCTGGCTGAGGACACTGCTGGTCGGCAGCTCCTGGGAGTGCTTCTACCACAGCCCCAGACACACGTCAGCGCTAGGTGACATCTCCATGGGATCTGTTTACCCGGAAAGCATCAACGATGGCCCACACTGACTCCTGCATGCTTTCAACTCTCTCCACCCTTTGGTACTGCTGACGCTCCGAACAGCCCCTCCAGCCGGGCTGCACTTGTCAAGGGGGTGCGCTGGGAGGCCAGAGGTCAACATGGCCAATGGATCAATAAGGTCACTGGGCGTGCACAGGGAGAACCTGGTAGTTCTCCCTGAATTAAAGGCCAACAGGACATGAAACCCTCAGCGATGTGTCAGGACTTTGTCTTGCAAGACTCGAGGGGCACTGAAACAAAACTTTTTATAGACGCCCATTACTGTCATTACTCCTCAGGCAAGAGGCCTCCACTTTCCTTGAGAAGCATCAGTTCCTCTCCTTTCTGTACATATTCCCTGACAACTCCGACCTCCCGTCACTATCTGGGGGCCATCAGTCTGTTACTCAGAGGTCTCAGTTCTGACTTGGGTTCAGACACCCTCTGTCTGGCCGTAGGTACATGTCTTAACCTCTTGCCGCGGCAGATTTTAACAGGAAGGGCGAGCTGGGCTGCAGTCTGGGCCCAAAGCTGCAGCTCCGGCAAAGCCCGTCTTTATAGGACAGCCTGGCCTGGGCCTCCCTGCCAGCCTACCATGTCTGCGCTGTTCTCTCCATGATGTGAGTCCGATCCCCTTAACGAGCTCTCTGGGGATGCTCTCCTGTACCCGGCCTGCTTCTGAGACAAGTTCCGCTCTCTGCTGTGCGTAGACTAGAGCAGAAATTTAAAACATCTTTCTTTTCTACCAAAGGGGCTTAAGTGTCTTCTCCCCCCGAGACACTCTTTCTTCTTGGCAAACGTCTTATAATCTACTAGATTAGAAGCTCTCTGAGGGAAAGGCCCACATTTCAATGATAATCTATAAACCTTAAAGATCATCAAATGCTCGCTGGGAAAGCTCAGGGTACGCTTCTCATTTTCAAGGATGAAAGTCTTCTCTCCTGCTATGAGACGCTGTCAATGAACTCAAGGACACCGAGCAGCAAACTCAGGGTATCGCACTTGCCAGGCGAGGGGTGGGAGAGGAGAGGGCGGATAGCGCTTCTACTTGGTTTTGGAAATTTTAGCTTCTGTGAAAGAGAAAGGCAAACATACCTCGTGGGGATTGGAATGCTGCCATGTTTCCTTTCCCTCAATATTAAATTTCTCCCACTAATTCTACCCCTGCTCTGTATCACCTTGAACACAAGTTGAAAACCTAAACCTCTAGAGGACGTGCTTAAGGCAGAAACTTATGCAATTCCCACTTGAAGTCATGCAGCTGGGTGAGCTCAGATTACTGATGACTGCTCCAGCCTCCCTCAGTTCCCAGCAGAAGCCTTTCAAAAGGTTCCTGCAGTTTTGTTCATTAGGGATGATGAATAACGTGCAGACATTTCCCCAGTGTTGGGGATCTTAGAACAGGATCGATTTAAATCTTTGGGGAGGGGGGCAAGGGAGAGGGAGAGAGAATGCCTGTGTGTGAGCAAGAGACAGAGAAGAATATGAAGAACATGATGACAGATAGGGGGAGAGAAGGTGAGAGATACAGAAATCCTAGATGTTCAAGACACAGCTGATAGAAAACAGGGCAGGAATGGTGCTTGATATGTGAACAACATACTGACTCTACGGGTCCAACGGGGTGAACGGTTTGCCCAAACTTGACAAGTTAAGCAGGTTTTGGAAATATTTAGGTGGAAGTTGCAAATGAACAGAAGTCCGTTTGGGCAAACAGGAGTGATGTTGTTGAACACCGCACCTGCACTAGCCTACGCTGTAAGGTCTGACACAGTTGGGTCAGGTGTGGGTAGAAGGTCTTCCTATAAACCACAGGAATAAGGAACTGATAGGAAGACTATCAAGGGAGTAACCTGCACGTACCAGTTCATGGTATTTATATACATCTGAGTCCCCCTAACAATGGCCTGCCAATGAAACATTTCTGGACAGTATCAGGAAATCAGCCATTTTGGTATAAGACTCTGTACAAAGTCTTATGGAACCGGACCCCAATTTTGTAACTTATTTACTCTCTACAAAACTCTACACACCCAAGGTCAATGCTAATGTTCTTTCACGTTAGTCCTAACTCACATCAAGTAATAATAAAAAAAAATTGTACAAACGAGCTGTTTGCAAGGACAGAAAACTGCAGCAGGGTTGTGTATTAGTCATGAGCTATGTTGCTCTGCAGAACCAATCATCTCTTAACAATTTCAGAGGCTTACAACATTGCAAGTTTACTTCTTGCTCACACTACATGCCCACTGAGGGCTGGCGGGGGGCTCTGCTCATCACTGTCACTTGGGGTGTGGGTTCGAAGATCAGATACCATCTTGAATGTTGCTGGTTGATGTGTTACAGGACTCGAGGCTGTCTCACTGGTAATTAAATGCTCCAGACCAGAAGGGACATATCAATTCTGCTCACAGCTCATTGGCCAGAACTAGACACACGGGCCGGCCCCATCTCAAGGGAAATACTGGCAAGAGGCACCAATGACATCCACACTCTGTTATGTGCAGCTCATTCTTTTAAAATGTCTCAAATACACATCATATGGGAAGACACTGATATGATTTCCTGGATGCCCTGTGTCCTTAGAGAAATAGCTGACGTCTCTAGACCACTTTCTATGTCAATTACAGGAGAGCAGAATGGGGCTGACCAAGTCACCTCAGCAGTGAGGGGTTTCAGGAGCCTTCCCCGGTAACAATGTAACAATAGGCAAACTTAAAGCATCAGTACCAATACCACGAGAAGCAGTGATCTGGTGAAGGGCGGGGACCCTCCAGGTAGACACACGCATAGCCCCCCTGGTTCTAGCACCTACTAGCCGAGCAGCCCTGGCCAAGTGACCTGCCTTCTCTGTGCTTTATTCACCATCTGTGAAGGGGGACAGTAATAGTACCTTCCCCCCCCGTCACTGTAAGGGTGGAATGAGGAGTAAGGCGCTAGAACAGTGCCTGGCAGTGCATGGTGAGCCCTGGTTTTTGTCAATCCTATTCTTTTTCTTATCCTCATCATCTGGACCTCCCTTCAGCCATATTTCTTTCAAACTAATTTGCTACTGCAACAAGCAAATTGCATTCCTCACAATAATCCTGTGAAGTAGTTGTAAGTATCCCCGCTTAAATCATGAGAAGACCCAAACCAACTCAGGTTTCAAATCTATCTGTCCGAGGCTGTCTTCTTTCACTGCAATGTTCTACGTGGTTTGCTCCCATATCGTGAGTGCAAGGGGGTCCACTTAATGTAAGGAAAATGACCCAGTACGTGTTATTCCTCCACTTGTGCTCAGAACTCTCCAAAGAGGGGCTCCTGGGTGGCTCAGTCATTAAGCGTCTGCCTTTGGCTCAGGTCATGATCCCGGGGTCCTGGGATCGGGCCCCCGCATCGGACGCCCTGCTTGGCGGGAAGCCTGCTTCTCCCTCTCCCACTCCCCCTGCTTGGGTTCCCTCTCTTGCTGTGTCTCTCTCTGTCAAATAAATAAGTAAAATTAAAAAAAAAAAAAAAAAAAAGAACTCTCCAAAGAAGCTGTTCTGCTAATCCAACAAATAGAAGTCAACATTTTCTCCATCGGGCTATATGCTGTATGCTTGGCAGAGTTAAGACAGCAACTCTCAGCTCTCTGTATGCAGAGCGGGCCAGGCTCAATCAAGCCTCAGATGCCGGCCAGGAACCAGGAAAGAAAGGGTGGGGATGAAAGATGGCAAAGTGGAGATCCAAACTCTGCAGCCTGCAACTCAAATATTACACTATTTTTATCCATGCCTTTAGTCTGTATGTTATATACATACACAGTCTATATGTTATATACATGCATGACAAGCTCGAAGATGCGTTTCAGTCCTAGTCTGAAAGCTGCTACTTTTCCACCTTGACTACAGCCATATCCTTTTGCCTGAGGGCCTGATAAGGTGCCAGAAACCCACCCTGTTTGTCCCTGTCTGTACTAGACCGGGAGGGTCCCCCTGGAAGGCACAGGATGATCAAGTAGCAGGACTGGTCAATAGGTAATTAAATGCTCCAGACAGTAGGGACGCGTCAATTCTGCTCACAGCTCATTGGCCAGAACTAGACACACGGAACCAGGAAAGTCCTTTAAACAGAGGTTGGTACACTACAGGTTGTGGGCCAAATTTGGCCCAATGCTTATTTTTGTAAATAAAGTGTTACTGGACCACCCATTTGTTTATGTATCACCTATAGCAGCTTTCACACTACGATGGCAGAGTTGAGTAGTTACATGAGAAACCATATGGCCCCCAAAGTCTAAAATAGTTACCATCTGGCCTGGTACAGAAAAAGTTTGCTGAGCCCTGGTCCCGAGTGCTGCAGTAAGGGAGGGTGCTGGGAGCAAAGGTCCCTGCCGAGCAAGAATGGGGTCGCTCTGGGGCGCCTGGGGGGGCTCAGTCGGTTAAGCGTCTGACTTTTGGTTTCAGCTCAGGTCGTGATCTCGGGGTCGTGAGATCAAGCCCTGCATCAGGCTCCGCACTCAGCCGGGAATGTGCTTAAGATTCTCTCTCTCTCCCTCTCCCTCTCCCCTGGCTTGTGCTCGAACGCCCCTCTCCCAACATGCACGTGCACGCGCTCTCTCCCTCTCTCTCTTAATAAATAAATAAATACATAAATAAAATCTTAAAAAAAAAAAAGAATGGGGTTGTGTTGATTACCACTCACGGGCAAACCCTTAGGCCCAAGGGCATAGGGCTCGCTTCACAAATATTTTCTTACGTGCCAGATACTAGGACACAACAGTGGGCAAGATAAACTCAATCTCTGTCCTTTGGGAATTTAAAATTGTGTGTAGGGATAAAGATGGGGCCTAAGGGAAAGAGAAGGCACAGAAATATGTAAAAAGGCAATTACAGGCCAAATAATGGTGGTATATTTACACAGCAGTGAAACAAATGAGTTGTAGCCATAAAGGTCAACACAGATGCATCTTGGCAATAATGTGGAGAGAAAAAAAGCCCACAGAAAAATACGTGCCATATGAGTTGACTTACTAAAAGCCCCGAGCCATGCAAAATGAAATGCAGTATTGTTTATGGATCCCAAAAGATGAGGCATTATAAAGAAAAGCACGGTGAGGAGTAACAGCATAGCCAGGCTCATGGTTAGTGGGAGGGTGGCAGGGGGACAGGGATGGCCATGGAGGGGCTGTGTAGGGCATTTCAAAAGTCACGACCATATTCCTTTTCTAGAACTGGGGGGTGAGTACACAGAGATGCATGGTGTCAGAATCTTTTCTAGCCGACCTATATTTCATTAGCCCTTTTATGTCTGCTCGATATTTAATCGACTAAATTTTATAAGTAGAAACATGGGATGAGCGCTAGGATGCAGTAAGAAAGACCCCAGAAAGTGCTCTGGGCACACAGCGGAGGGACCACTAACTCAGATGCGAGGGCCAGGAAGAGAATCCCTACAGAAAATGGCACATGTCACTTAAGGACTGGAACAAATTTCACCCTGAGAAGAAGTCAGGAAAGAGTGTTCTAGCAAAGAATAGCCTGTGCAAGAGCCCAGAGATGCAACAGATCGCAAAGTTTTCAAGGAACTGAAACCAGCAAGCGAAGTGCTGCGTAGGGAAAGCAGGGCTGGCGAGGCTCCCCTGGGGCCACGCTAGTAAGCCTCGTGAGCCACAGGGAAAAATGTGTGCTTGGGGCACCTGGGTGGCTCAGTTGGTTGAGCATCTGCCTTCGGCTCAGGTCATGATCCTGGAGTCCCGGGATCGGGTCCCGCATCAGGCTCCCTGCTCAGCGGGGAGTCTGCTTCTCCCTCTGATCCTCCCCCTCTCATGCTCTCTGTCTCCCATTCTCTCTCTCAGATAAATAAATAAAATCTTTAAAAAAAAAAAAGAAAAATGTGTGCTTTATTCCAAAAGCAACTTGAGCCTTGGAGGGATTTCGGCCAGGGAGTGTAGAGACATGATCAAAGTTGTCTTTTAAAAAGATTGTTCTTGCTGTGGCAACGTCAGTTTACTCAGCTAGCCTCAAGTCCCCTCTGGTTTCTGCTGGGCTGAGAACAAGGCCAGGGACTGTATGCATGTAGCAATGACGGGACACCCCTACTGCTTAAACAAGTGAACAAAACCAAGAAGGTGTCAGGCCAAAATTAGCAGGCACGTCATTAATACAGCAGACGCTTATTGACTATAGACCACAATAAGCAGAAACACAGAAGTTTTGTGTAGGTCACTTTTTTGTATGTTGAAATACATACTAGTGCACTAGTGCAGATAAATACGAGTGCACTAGCTTACAATGGAAAAGACACTCCATGGTGTCTTTGCAAAGCCAAGCAGATGAGCCTTCTCTAAAAGGAAGAATCTCCTACCATATGTCAACTTTATATTAATAGATTGTAATCTATCATTCTCATTTTATTTTTTTTAAGATTTTATTTCTTTACTGGAATGAGAGAGCAAGAGCACAAGCAGGGGGAGTGGCAGGCAGAGGGAGAAGCAGACTACCTGCTAAGCAAGGAGCCCCACGTGGTGCTCGATCCCAGGACCCTGGGATCATGAACTGAGCTGAAGGTAGCTGCTTAACCAACTGAGCCACCCAGACGTCCCATACCATTCTCATTTTATTTTATTTTTTTTTAAAGATTTTATTTATTTGACAGAGAGAGACACAGTGAGAGAGGGAACACAAGCAGGGGGAGGGGGAGAGGCAGAAGCAGGCTTCCCGCCGAGCAGGGAGCCCGATGTGGTGCTCGATCCCAGGACCCTGGGATCATGACCTGAGCCGAAGGCAGACGCTTAACGACTGAGCCACCCAGGTGCCCTCATTCTCATTTTAAACAGGCATTCTATCTAAAAATGTCTAATTCTAATAAATAAATAAATAAATAAATAAATAAATAAATAAATAAATAAAATATAAAAAATAAAAATGTTTAATTCTTTAAAAGTATAGGCAAGTGAAGACTAAAAGTGCTACAAGTACTTTTAAATCAGAGCAACAGGAAAATCAGTTAAAAACCACACTTCTCTAGTGGCAAGAATAATCATGGGTATACACGATGCTACCAAGAAAACAAAACAGAAGACCAGCCCTGTCTTCTGGTTTCGTCATTACACCGCCTGAGCCACCCAGGCGCCCCGGAGTGAGTGACTTAATGTCAGTGAGTTGTGCACTTACAAATGGCTACAGTGGGAAATTTTATGTTGTGTATATTTTATCACAATAAAACAAAAAGTTCCCAAACACAGATGCCTTAATTGGGCCACACAATGGCTGAGTTTATTACAGACTAGACTTGTCTCTCATTGTTGAACTCAATCGTCTTGGTTCCCTTAAAAGTCTGTGGATTCCTTGGGGAAGTCCCCCAAGGTCACAGCAAGTCCTTGGCCGAGTCAGGGCATCCCCGTCCACCTAGTTACGGTAGCCCACGTGGGAGCCCACGTGGTAGCCCACATGGTAGCCCACACGAGCGCCCGCTACCGGCCACTATGGAAAACTTTAAAAACCCCTGTCCTCAGGGCAAAACATGCCTCAGAGAACACTTGGTTGCCAGGACGGGGAGATGCATTAGAGGGGGGATGTTGTGAGGGCAAATATGGTCACCTAATTTTTTTCACTTCATCTTCTTTAAACAGCATCCACAGAACAATCCATTAGGCTGCCAAAATACTGTAGCAAGTGACCCCGCTCTGAGGTCAAGCAGCGTGCTGCCAAAATAAACGCATCGCGCCCCATCTGACCCTGCGAGCAAACTCCCTGTGAAACATCCGTCCCTGCAGGACACAGAGAAGAGATAGCAATACTATGTTTTTAAAAGTACCTTTCCTAGGGGCGCCTGGGTGGCTCAGTCAGTTAAGTGTCTGCCTTTGGCTCAGGTTGTGATCTCAGGGTCCTGGGATTGTGTCCCGCATCGGGCTCCATGCAGAGCAGGGAGTCTGCTTCTCCTTCTCCAACCCTCCCCCCTGCTCATGCTCTCTCGCTTTCTCTCTCAAATGAATAAATAAAAAAATCTTTTAAAAAATTACCTTTCCTAGGTCTTTGATTCCTTGGCAAGATGGACTTTTAAAGGACTCAGCTCAACATTAGCTAGAAACATGACATTGGCGCCACCAAGTCTCAGCAAGCACCTTAGAGTTCAGAAAGGGACAGGAGGGGAGGGGAGAGAGGGAGGCAGGAAGGGCTGCTGGGGGGAGGCAGCCCTCGCAGTCACCGCGGGAGACACACAGGCCTCCCAGCTAAAAAGAGAGAAGGAAAAAGAAACATCCACTTGTTCCACGGAAACCATCAACAAAGCCAACATCTATGAACTCTGAAAGTGGCCACTTGTAACTCATTTCTCCCTATTCCTCC
Organism: Halichoerus grypus; assembly: GCF_964656455.1. NCBI lineage: Eukaryota > Metazoa > Chordata > Mammalia > Carnivora > Phocidae > Halichoerus > Halichoerus grypus. The sequence goes on from NC_135720.1 coordinate 121,468,468, forward strand.
TCCAAAAGTTGGCTTCTTTGGAAAGTTGGGGGAGGGGCTCAAAACAAAGCAGCCACGGGAGGCTCAGGGTCCTTCTGAGAGCCCTGTTCTGAGTGCCACAGAGGAGACAGGCACTGCTGGAGACAGCCATCCCCGTGGGCTGGGGGCTCCGAGGGCCCTCGGTCCCCAGTGCTCACGCTGGACATGGTAGGAGACAGTCCCCAAGCCCAGAGCGGGCTTCAAGGGCCAGCCCTTTTGTTTCCCAGATGAAGAAAGAGCGTCGGCAGGATCCAGCAACCCCACTTCTGGGTACATGCCCAAAAGAGCTGAAAGCATTACTTGCACAGCACGTCCACTGCAGCGTGATTTAAACAGCCAGGGGGGCGGGGGGAAGCAAGCCCAAGAGGCCATCAGCAGACAAACAGGCAAACAAAATGCAGTCTGTACCTGTAAGGGAGCATTACTCAGGCGTAAAGAAGAAAGTCGGACACAGGCTACGACATGGGTGAACCTGGAGGACATTAGGCTGAGTGAAATAAGCCAGCCACGAGAGGACACACACTGGATGAGTCTACTTTTGCACGTCCCTGGCATCGTCACGTTCACAGAGACGGAGAACAGAAGGGCGGTTGCCAGGGGCTGCAGGTGTGGGGGGCAGAGGGGAACGGGGCGTTCGTGTTTGATGGGGACAGAGTTTCAGCTGGAAATGGATGGTGCTGATAGTTGCACAACAAAGTGAATGTACTTAACATAACTGAGCTCCACACTTAGACATGGCTGAGATAGTCAATTTTATACGTTTTTTTTTACCACAATTTAAAAATTTTTTTAAGTTTATGCAAAGAATTAGAGTGTGATCAGAGAAAGAAGCTAGTGAATTCTGAGTGGACATCAGGAAGGCCTCTCTGAGGAGGGAGGAAGGGTGGAGGGTGGAGCACTCCGGCATCTTTCATTTCTGCTGCTCTCTGACCACCCCACATCTTTATCTTTTCAGGCTGTTCTCCAGCCGCCACCTCCCCCTCCAGCCTCATGCAGGTCTGAACTCAGCAGGGTGATGGAGCTAAGGCACCTTATCAGCCCTGGGTGGGAGAGAAGGCTGTCATCCCAACTTGTGTGAAAACCTCGGAAGACACCCAGGAAAGCGAACACTGCAAGTCGTGGTCAGCCGCTGGAGACCCACCACGTTGGGCAGTTGTTAGTGAAGAACTGGGTTCTGGTTTGCCCAAACCAGTTGCAAAGATTTGCCCCGCTGTTGGCCTTTTTTGCTAACTCTGCAAACTTGAGGTCATTTGTCTCCAAAAGAATACTCAGCTAGTCAAAGGGTGAGCTAATGTATGAAAGTGACATCATAATTCTGTGTTTCAAAAACAGGCCCAGTTCGGGATGAGATGAACAGACTTCTTCTGGCCTTGGCGTTCCCAGGCCAGTTGCCACCATCTGTCTGTGAGCTCATTTGGAACAGCGACCAGCTGAAAGCCACAACCAGGCATAAGGGAATGGGGCTCTCTTGACAACCTCTTGGCCTAAACTAAATCTCACATCCAGTTGACACTGAAGAAGAAAAGGTCTGGAAGAAAAATGCATGATTGCCTGGGAAATTGACATGTGCTCAGCCATCTCAAGTAATTGGCTTCAAATCATAGAACACACAAATCAGATTTTTAAAGATTCCCCTCCATGAGATGGAGCGCGATCTAGGCACCTCCTCTGTCCCTCTACCCGCCTCACTGCATCTTTCCTCTGGGCCCAAAGCCTAGTCAAGTCCTCATTCAAAACCTACATGTGCAGGCCCAGAATGCTATTCATGTCTGCAATGACCTCAGTCCTCAGGCTCTCCATGAGGAAATGTCCTTAGAGCCCAGAGTAAACCTATTTGTCTCAGGGGGCCAGAGTGATGAGGTGTACTTCGTGCCCATCTGCAGGTTTAAATATCCGCTATGGAATGACCTTGGCTGAGATGTATCCTCGGCAGCTACCCTGGCTCCACTTCACCATCAATCTGTGTTATATTCGAAAGGCTGGATAAAAACTGGGGAGCTGGCCTGTACCCCCCCATGGGACACTTGGCATTCCCAAATCTGGTATGCATCACTGGGCCCTGAGGGAGGATATAGAATATGTGGAATTCTGCTTTCTTTATTTTCAAAACACTAGTTTCAGGTCCTACAGGCTTAAATAAAATGCTGGCTGTGGGTCAAACCATTGGCTGGACAGAGTTCGAGCCAAGGACTCTAACACTGACGCTGGAGTCCTGCTTAAAAGCCCCACACGCCAGTATGAGTGAAGCAGAACACGTACTGTTGATATCGGTTCCAGTCTTTGAGTGAATTTGGTGAACTGCATGGATGGAATATAGAGGAACAATACCCTGACTCTTTATAATGATGAAAAGTTTCTCAAACTTACCAGAAACCCCTGATGAGATTTTTTTTTCCATTTTTTAGGGAGGCATCACTCATCCCTCCAAAATTCTTATTGGGTTATTGGGTATCTACTGGGCAGGCACCGTGCGACACACAGAGGATGCAAGATCAGCTCTGTCCCCTCGCTCATAGAGCTACAATGAAGATAATGGCAATGATCCATGGGGAAATCAACTAAAAATGGTAGGGAAAGGGAAGATGGTGACCCTATGTCATCATTCATTCTTGACCAGCCCCTAATTTTAGGCTCATTAAAACATGATTTGCACACAAATGTCCTCACCAAGTCACTGAGACTTTATTCTGACTGCTACCAGTTCCTTAATCAATAGTTATGGAACACGGTTGAGCTCACTTTTAAACCCAGCCAACTCTTTTGGTGTCCTGTTCAAATCAATCTAGTTCATGAGGATGTCCTGAGAAATCTCAGCACATTATCTCTAGAATTTATAACCAGCTATATGACAGCTTCAGTTGTCCTTTATCCTCACCTTTACCATGTGGGAATTGAACTAATCCAGCTTTACTATTTCACAATCATACACCTACATCTCTTCTGTACTACTGTTACATAGATTTCCATCCTGTTAATGAGTTCATTCATTCAACCAACTCATGTTTAGATACCCTTTCTGTGCCAGGTACAGAGGACATAGTGGAGAAAAAGAAAGATAAGATCCTGCTTTTGTGCAGTTTACTCTAGAGTGGGTGAGTGGTATGCATGGAAATGCAAATAAACAAATATATTTTCAGGGAGTGGTAGATGTTTAAAACAAGGTGATTTTAAAGGAATTTCTGAGTGCCGAGTGGACAGGTGGTCTGAGAAAGGTTGGCAGAGGTCACATGAGCAGAATCGTAGTGACAAGACGTGGCCGGGCCCACAGCGGTCAGGGATGGAGTATTTCTGGCAGAGGGAAAGGCTCGTACAAATGACCCAGGGAACAAGTGAGAGCCCAGCATGTAAAGAACCAAAAGTCAGTTTGGCTGGAATACAGTGTGGAAGCAGCAGGGGTCAGACCACACAGAACCTCCTGGACCATGGTAGGAGTTTACATCGCACGATAAAAGCTGTTGGAGGGTGTAGCAAAGACCACTAGTCATCCCCGACCCCCACTCTCCCCCTCTTCTTGCAGGCAGATGTCCGTACAAAACGAGACAGCATTTCCCAGCCACGCTTGCCATTGGTGGGGGGGGGGGGGGGGTAGGTTACTGAGCTGTGGCCAGTGGGATGTACAAAGTGGCACCTACCAGTTCTGGGAAGTGACCTTAATGAGAAGAAGTGCTCCCTCCCCTTCTTTGCCACCCCTCTGCTGGCTGGAATACAGACAGGACGGCTGGATTAGCAAACACGAAGGGTCTGGAACCCTGGTGTCAGCAGACTATCCGAGTCAGCCCTGGGCTGATTACACTGATGGCAGAAATAAACTTCTACGTTGTTTAAATCCCCGTTGTTTTGGTTTTCAGTCTTTCACAGTGAAGCTATTGCTAACTAACACAGAGTGAAGTAGGCGAGTATGAGGTCTGACTCATGTTGTACAAATATCACCCTGGTTGTAAGTGAAGGATGAATTGTAGAGGTTCGGGCAGGAAGCAGGCAGATCGGTCAGGAAGCTATTATGATTATCCAGGCAAGAAATGAAAGGCTTTGCCTGAGGAGGCTGCTGTGGAGGTGGAGAGAAATCGAGGGACTCAGAATACAATCTGGAGCAAGAGCTGAGGGGACAACTTGATCATGAGCAAGGGAAGAAGAGGTGACTCGCACATCTTTGCCTGAGCCCCTACATGGAGGCGGCTCTCCTTACTGAGACTGGAGAAGACCTGGGAGCAGGGGCTTTGAGCACGTGGGAGGGTGAAGGTGCTATGTTGGCCACAATGGAATTTAAATGCCTATGGAATACCCACGAGGCAGCTGGATAAAGGAGTTTAGGACTTGGTAGGGAGGTCAAAATTGATGATATAAATCATATGGAGATGATTTAATGCCATGTTTCTAGCAGATCCACCAATATAGTAGACCACCAGCCACCTGGAGTGACTTAAATTTAATTAATTAAAATGAACAAAGATTACAGATTCAGTTCCTCAGTCCCACGGGCCACATTTCCAGCGTGACTAGTGGTTTGAGCTCTGGCCAGTGCAAAGAACACTTCCATCATTACAGCAAGTTCTCTCAGAAAGCTCTGGTCCAAACCTCTTTAGAAATCGTTCAAGGGGCCCCTGGCTGGCTCAGTCAGTTCAGCGACTGACTCTTGGTTTCATCTCAGGTCATGATCTCAGTGTCATGAGATCGAGCCCTGCGCCGGGCTCCATGCTTAGCTCGGAGTCTGCTTGGGAGTCTCTTTCTCCCTCCTTCTGCCCTTCCCCCTGCTCACTCTCTCTCCCTCTAAAATAAATAAATCTTTAAAAAAAAGAAATGGTTTATTATGATTGATTTGCCTTGTCTCATGGGACTACGTGTGAGTGAGAATGGGACAGAAAAAAGAAGTATGTGTTTTCCCATTTGGGTTTCTTTTTTCTTTTATAATGGAGACACACAACAGCTACTATTCCTCCTTTTTGCCCAAATGCTTCTGGTTCAGGTTTATAAACTGCTGATCATAATTTTCAATATTTGAAGAGACCCCAGGGCTGTGTAACTTTTCAGAAGGTAATGGTCCTATGGTTTTCATTTGTTCTTTCATTCCAAGTTGATCATGAACCCTTTTAAAAGGGCGGAAGGAAGCAAAGGTGATCTTGCAGGTGCTGGAGGCAGCCTCACCTGTCCCCTGGACGGCCCCCGCTCCCCGCAGATGCTGGAGCAGAGCCACGAGGGAGTGGAAAAGCCAACTGTGCAAATATTCGCTTCCACGGTCACAAGACTGAAAGGAAAAATGCCAAAAAGGAGAGCTTAGAAAAACAGCAAAAGAGCAATTATCCCCTGAAGAGAACATGAAATAAGACCCTCCAGTGACCCCACAAAGGAAATGGAAAATCAGATCCAACCAGGAACAGGTCAGAGAACACCACTGTGTTCTTGGATATGATTACAAAGGGAAAAATGGGATTTGGGCTCCGTGATAGCCTGGGACTTCAGCTTGGGCCTCACTGGGTGGTGCCTTCTGTCATTCAATTAAACCCTAAGAACAAGATTCATGTAATCCTAGAGTAACCTGATACTCCCTGACGATTCCAAACTCATGTGAAAGTTCTAACAGTAATCCTTACACGTGGCTCATAGGGTCTATGTGCGTGAGGTTCAAGAAACCACTTAGAACACGAGGAAGTTGCACGATGTCCAAAGAAGACCATTTTTTCAGTGATAAAACTGTCAAGAAGAGGAACGGTTTTGGTAAATTTCATTTATGGGTAAATTTCATTCATTCATTTCATTACAGATTTGGAAGATGAGTTCTCCATGTAACTTCGGCCAGGGATGCCGTAGACATCAAAGGGGGACATTACTCCGTCAGCCTTGTTAGACTGCACAAACTAGTATTGCTTCCTGGCAGCCCACGGGACAAGAAAGGTAGGACCCCCAGAGTCCTCTCCCCAAAACAGAGAACAAAAAGCCGGTGGTGGCTCTCCACTGCCCAAACCTCTTGTCCCCTTGGCCTGAGCTCTTCGGGAAAACCTTCCCAGCCCTTCCTCCACTGCATCTCTGCCTGGCCCCCACTGCAGGGGTTCATATCTGGGCTGACCAGGCTCCTCAGTGAGAGGGGCTGAGGTCAGGCTTGGGAAGGTGCCTCGCCCTCAGCATGTTGGAGAGCGAGGCCAGAGAGCCAGAGCGGAAGCTGAACCACGAAAGGGACAGGGGAGCAGGGAACAGGTCTGAGCCAAGTGGTCAGCGCAGTGAGGAAGTGGGCATGGAGGGCAGGAGGGAAGAGGACAAGGGAGAGCAGGTCCCCCCGGTGGGGCCATGTTCTAGAACACAGACTTCTGAAGTTGGGTGGGAGGACTGTGGCCATCTGTGGATGTGTTCTTGGCAGGCTACAAGAATTTTTAAAATTTTAGTTCTAGTGTCAACGAAAATCTTTGTCTATATTGACGTAAGTGGAACCTGGCTCATCTAGATGAGTAGCCTGTAACCCAGGGTGGACCTGAAATTTCTAGGCCCACGTCTGCATCTAGAGGTACACTCACAAAGGCCAAATGTCTCCCCACCAGGCTGCATGAACGCAGGCTTCACAGTGGTCCGCATACAGTGGCAGGAGAACTGCGTGGCCACACGCGTATGACGACACGGGCACCAGGACCTCGGCCGAGCCTGGCGTTGGACAGAGGATGTGAGTCTTGCACCTGCTGTCTCTGTAAAAGCCAACTTCATTAGCATAAGAGTCCCGGGAAACAGGCAGCCGTGAAGGTTTCTAGTCTCAATTCCAGTCATAAATGGATTAAATATCTATTTAATTGATGTTTTAATAATGCCACTAATCTAACTGTATCTTCAAGAGAAGTAGCCAGGTTGGGGGAGCCATCAGGAGGCACCCCATTAAAGTGAGGGACTGAGGCGTGCTCGTGAGCAGTGGTGGGATGGGCAGGTGGAGTGGTCCGTGCCGGCAAGCCTTAGCATTGTCAACATCATCTTAGCAAAATTCCACGAAAAGGCATCATGTACGCTGGAATTTTTCAAGTCCAAGTGCCAAAATAGATTAAGTATGAAATTGAATCTGAAGCTATGTCTTTCTGCTATTTAACCCAACAAGGGCAGGAGGTGATTCTGTTTCACGAGAAGACCATCGTCCATCACATTAAAGTACCGCTATTAATCTGGATTGTGCTGGCTTTCAAGTTGGATGTTGTTAATATTTTGCTCTTACAGTTATTTAGAAGTCATAAGAACGAATGCAAACTCCTATGGGATATGTTGTACACGTTTAAATAATCTTATAATAACATTTTAAGACAAAGAAAAAGAGGGCTTTTCGAAACAACCCAGACACTGGAGCCACATAGACCTGGCTTCCACTCCCGGCCCCCCTGACTCTGGTGTGGGACCTTGGGCAGGTTCCCTCCCTTACATGTCAGGTTTCCATGTGTAAAATGGGGATAGTAATGGTGCCCACACACAGAACCGTGGGGTGGATGAAATATTTAGATTGCACTCAGCACAGCATTAATGTACATTGTAAAAGTCCAGTAAGTGTTAGTTCTTGCTTAGAAGCCCCACTAGTGAAGTAGATAAGGTCCAGGGACAAGCAGTCCCAGTTTCCTTATCTGTAAAATGGGACCATTAGCAGGATCTACTTTATATGGTTAGTATGAAATTTAAAATATATGTATGGAGGTGTGGGGGTGTATGAATGAGTAACTTAGCATAGTACCTGAACTTAGAAAACACTCAATAAATACCTTATTATTGTTACCAAACAATTATCATCATGACCTCTTCAGCTTCTCCTTTTTATTCCTTAACATCAGAGTACTACTCCTACACCATGTTCCATACACATTAGGCACGTGCTAGAATGCATGAAAAGGGAGGTCAGCAGGCAAGGTTCCCCTCAGCTATTCTGTCTAGCCCTTGCTCATCAGAATTGCCTATGATTCTTTCTAAAAGGAAAACAGTGAGATTATCTGCTTATCCATCCACCCATCCATCCATCTATCCACCCATCCATCCATCCACCCACCCATCCATCCGAGTGAGGGAGTGATATCTGAGATACCAGACAAAATCGTGCTTTGAGCACTGAGGCCAGCTAAACAGTGAGCAAATGACCAGGGAGGAAGGGCCAGGTGGCCTCCCAGCACCACCTCCCATATACTAAGGGAGGGCAGTCACATGCCCTCCCCAACACACACACACACACACACACACACACACACACACACAAAGAGGCCAGTAATATTTATCAACACGGCAAATCGTTTGTATCCCCACATGCAGCTCCATCTCAGGAGCCCCTTGTCGCCTCTACAATCTGAGCCCAGGGCCTTATGCATATAGACAGATAGGCCAGCTTGACAAATTGCACAGATGTCAGGGAAAAAGAGTCAGAAATTCCAAGTCACACCAGAACTAGCGAAAGCTCTCTCTTTCTCACGTAAAAGTGCTGTGACAGAGTAGGGGTCGGGGGGGTGGGCTGGATGAGAACGAGAAGGCCCTAATTCCTCCCTCACCCCCACCCTGACAAAGGTTTGGAGAGAGTTCTGAGCCCCTTCTCAGAACTGGCACAAAGCAAAAACCAAGCCCTGATGCTCTCAAAAGGCACAGGGTGGAAGGGACACAGGCACCTTCCAGCTTTCAAAGAAGAGCGGGCAGAACCAACTCTGGGTAGACACAAAGACACAAAGTTCCCTTCTCTAGGAGAATCATCAAAGGCCCTACGGAAGGAGGAAGGGACAGAAAACAGCAGAATAACAGCCTTCAATCAGACACCCATCATTTTCCCAGCTCTGTGTTCCATGCAGGTGGCTCACGGGGAACCCCACACCGGGGCCTCTGAGCTGTCGAACTTGGCCGCCAGAGAGGCCCTGCGGTCTCCTTCTGGGGCATCTGGCCCAGCTGTAATGCTTCCCTGGCTCCTCAACTCCCCGAAACTGGTTTCTATCGGGGCAGAGGGCACAGCTTTAAAGATGCCTAGAGGCTCCAGGAGTCCAACTTCACAGAGAATCACCACATCCAGAGTCTCAGCAGGAGGGGAAGGGAGGGCCCACCTGCCACGGACTTTGGTGGCTTCCAGGGAGAAGAGTTGAATGGGTCCCCACAATCCAGGAGCGAGCCTAACAGGACATCCCTGCTCAGCCTCAGACACCTGGTCCCTAAAGGCCTGGCTGCTGGGCTCTGGGGCTTGTTCTGGTGGAAGGAACACTTCTCCAAAGGGGGAGGCAAAACCGACAAATAAAACAAGGTGCTGCCCATCATCCCACCCCAAATACTGGCCAGGTCTTACACATTCGTGGACCAGCAACTGGAAGGTGGCAGCTGGGAGCTTTTCCTCCTGAGGAGTCATTTGGAAGGAACAACAGAATACCTGGTGCCACTTTGCAGGAAAGCTCCCCTCCATACCCTGACTCACACCTGTCCTAGGAGCATACGTTTTCACACAAATCCCATCAAAAATGGGAGCTGCCATCATCCCGACGTGGAGAGGGGCAAATATACTTTCAAAAGGCACAGGTTAGAAAGGACACCAGCACCTTTCAGCTTCCAAAGACAAGGAGGACGCTCGTGCAGGGGACAGATCATTCCACCCCTGGCAGACCTCCGGGATCTCACTCGGGCCTGAAAATGTACCTGCTTGGGGGCATGGAAATGCTGTGGTAGAACAAGGCAAAAACAGGACCTCAGCAGGTCAATGGCTGCATTAAGGGACAGCAAGCAAGTTTCCTGAGCTAACATTTAAAACTACAGAGAAAATGTATATACTTTTAGGGAAGGGAAAGGGAGAGCTTTTTTGAATATGTGTTAAGATAAATCTTGAAAATGGCTACCAGTAGTCTACTTTAGCGCCTCTTCTCAACAAATAGTGTGGTATTGGATACTCAGGTACTCATGTCCCACAGAAGAGACAAGGTCCCTACGTATAATTTGTCCAGGAGAATTCTTCCTTTAGTTTATTATCCTCTTCGGCTCCCAAAGTGGTTAGGGTTTTTAAAATGCAGTCTATGGAGCTCTGAATGCATGTTGGAGGAGAACTACTTTATTAAGTCAGCCACTGGAGAAATGATTATGAAGCAGATTCTTAGCCCCTCTGACCCCCAAGTTATTCTCCTATGGAATCCTAAGCTGGTAGCCAGCCCCAGACCCAAGTTCCTCGTTAGCTGGGTTTTCCAAGCTTGTCGTGAGCTCAGAGAGGCCCTCACCTGAGAAGGCCCTACTGGGAGAGGAAAGTGCTGATTATCTCAATATAGGATGCCTGCTTTTGGCACGACGGTGGCTGTCACGTGGCAAGAAGCAGGCGCCCAAGCAACGCACCCACCATTTCTCTGGATCGTGGCTTCTGATGGTGATCACATGCGTCCTCTCTGCACGATCCTTTATAGGTGAGAAGATGGATCGAGCTGTTAAGTCCCCTTGCCCCAAAACCCCAGTGGATGAGTGATGGAGCACGGCTCACGTCCCACACTGGGATCCCTCCCAGGGGCTTTTCCACTGCTGATATGTGCTTGCACACACGTGTGCGTACATGTGCATGGGAAGGATGGGGGGTGCGGTCTTCACATGCTGCCTCCCGTGTGAGCCACACAACATTGTGGGGAGAACAAAACCGCATCTCTAACTCACTGTGGCTCTGAATGCCCAGCTACTGAGCATGTGGATGTACTTAAGCCACTGAATGTACACTTAATGGTGAAATGGTAAATTTTATGCTACACACATTTAACCACAATAAAAAAAATGTTATTTTCTTTCTCAAATACTTGACATCAGGACAAGATAGTACTCCTGTGGGGAAAACATGTAAAACCTATGTTTGAAATCATGTAGATTACGTTAATCACTAAACTGAACAACAGTTGCTTTTGCCCTCGTTGCCTCTGCCCTACTGGGCAATCATTGCTTCATCCAATGGACATTTCTCAATCCTGGTCTTGCATCATTTGACACCCTGCTCAGCCCCTTCCCTAGCTCCCTGGGCATCAGCCTATTCGGACTTTCCACGGACTACTCAGGCTATCCCCTCCCATCTCCCCCGACTGGTTCTTCTACCTCTGCCCATTTATTTCTCATGTTACACAATCTCTGGGTGATCTCAGTTATTCCGCAGCCCTTAACTGCTACCAGGATGCTCAGGACACACAGACCTTGCTCCTGAATGTCTGAAGAGCCACTCACCTGAGGAATCAACCCCCTCAGATGTCCCTAGGCACCACCAAGTCATCATATCTGAACTGAAGCTGTCATCCTCCCCCACCAAACCTGCCAGAGGAAGGGAGTGGCCAGGAGCTTCAAAATCTACAGGACCTGGATCAGAATGCCTGGGCTGCATCCCTTGCCCCACCAGTGCGAGGGAAATCTATCTACTTGTCCAAGCTGGTCACCCGTCCCCCGGTCATCCTTCTCCCCATTCTTCAGTCAGCTAGGCTGTGGACTGCACCTCCTTATTTCTCCTTCCTTGTGCCCACGGCCTTCTTCAGAATCTTCTCCTTCCTCACCTGGATCCTGCAACAGCCTCCCAGCTTTGAGCCTGGCCTTCTTCCTTGGTCTGCTCTCCTCTGCCGCAGCCTAAATGATCCCCCAAAGCACATAAAGGTTTGCCTTTCTTGCTTGAGACTCTTCGTGAGCCTGGTGCTGTTCGAGGGTCATGGAGGAGAGGACCTTTGTGCACAGTCCCAGCCCCCTTCCCAACCACAGTATCCGGCATGTACTAGGCTCTCTGGCCCCTGAGCACCCCCTGCAAATAGCAAACATCCACTCTCCCTGACCCTACCAAACTCACGGTTCAGGGGTCACCTTCTGACACTCTCACTTCATCCAGGGCCTGTCCCTGCCTCCCTACCCACTAACCCCTGAGTGTCCCGGAGGGCAGGCCGGTGTGTCTGCCTTTGTACGCTCAGCACCTGACAGCGCCCCGTAAGGGCTTAAGTTCCTCCCTGGGCACCTAGTAAGTACTCGGATATTTGCCAAGCGAATGAGTGAAGGAGAAAGTAGTCTTGTGTTTCCAAGAAGGTCACCAAAACCCAAAACATAAACTATCCAAAGCAGAGTTTTCCTGGCATGACACAGCCACACAATCCAAGGGCCACGCACACCTGCCTGGCTTCATGCCCCTCCAGCACCGAAGTGCAGCTTAGAATTCAAAAGAAGGTTCGGTAGAGACCAGTGGTTTTCCATTTGGTTTGGCTGTTACTGTTACACTGTTACAGCAGTATTCAATGCTGTCATAGAGGATCCACTGGGGTTTTTTTTTGTATTTGTTTTCCATCCATGTTCCCCACAAATGGGTCCAGGAAGGGATTGCACAGCTCCACAGAATGTAGTGTAAAAGCCTGGGCCCTGACTTAAGAGCGAGGGGCGACAGAAGCTTACAGATAAAGCAATTTGTCACTGACTCAGAGTTGGTCCATGGCAGAGCACACACCATCGCTCAGATCTCCTGATTTCCAGATCTTTCCACTTCCCCTGTTAGTGTGGTGAACTGCTTTGTTTCAACTGAAGCACCACTAAAATTCCAGTCTGGGAAAAACCTAGTCCCGAAGGATGCACACACAGCTTTTATAACATCCTCCACTGCATGGAAAAGGCATCCAAATATTCCAATTTCAAAATGCCAGATATCAAAATTTCTGTTTTTCCCTCTGTTTCCCAGGAGACAGGACTATCCTGCAAATTTAAAACATCCAAAGAAATAGGCGCTTTGAAGCCTACTTATTTTAGGCAATATATACATGCTGTCCTGCTTAATGGGTCTCAATGGTGGCTCGGAGGAAGAACCCTGGATTCCATCTTCACAGGCAAGTAAGGCGAGAACTCCTTCCATGCTCTTCAGACATACAGACATTGTATTTTTTTTTTTTTTCAGAGAAAAGTCTCAATATAAACTCAAGCTCGGGCTAACATGTAAGTAGGGATAGAGAGGTTTATTCATCTTTACTTGAAGTTTGAGAAAAATTAGTTGTCAGTGGCGTTTTCTGGTTCTCTGCTGGATGACTCACCCCAGGAGGGTCAGGTCAACGAGAAGCATGGCCCTGAGTGGCCACCTCGCCATCCCGTCTCCTAGGGACTAGAGCTCGCTCACCAGGAGCTTCTACTGACTCAACACTCCGTGGCTATCCCAGGAGCTACGGTTCCTCAGAGGTGGGACAGAGGGAAGGCAGAGAGATGGAGGACAAATACTTCATTACTTTTTTTTTTTTGCTTATACATTAATTCCTTTGCTTTTCAGTCCACCTGCAGGGTGAGTAAAGCTTCTAGTGAAGAAAAGACTGGTGCAGAAACCTTAGTCTGTTCTGATTTCCTAGCTACTCTAGTCTGAACCTGGAGAAAACTAAAATTCTTCTGAAGCTTTAAAAAAAAAAAAAAAGCGTTTGTCATAGGCTTTTGGTAAACTCTGACTCACTTCCTTGGTGGAAAAAAAGCCGTGTCAGTAGAGCTGGTGCCACCAGAAGAACGGGCTTCTGGCTCTGTTGTGCTGCTCTGGGGAGGGCCCAGGAATCTGAAGCCGGGATCAGGTGAGAGAGGAGAGAGACAGGCGACGGTGACCGAGCACGCATTCATGGGAAATTGTCCCTTCCCCCAAACGCAGTGCAGATATTTGCTCCCCAGCAGAAGTGAGCCACAAGCCAGTGGAAAGTCTCTTGTACTTGATAGTGGTAATCACCGTTCTCTTCATTCCACAGTTCAGCAACTCACCATGTTCTGGCTCAGTCCTTTTTCTTTTTTTTTCTTTTTTTAATGTACAGCATGACTTTGATGCTTAACAACCCAGTTGACTGAAATATGTTCCGGGGAGTCATAGTTCAGAAAGACATCAAATTATAGAAATCCATGCAGAAGTGAGGAAGAGTCACCCTACACCAGCACATTAGGAGTTACTCAACGACTTCAGTGAGAGGCTAAACCCATCAGTACCATGTGAGACGGAGAACATCACCCCGCCCAGAGCAAACTCAAGACTTTTCCGAGTCTAGTTACCAATTAGACGTCGCTTCTCCTTTTGCGAAATACTCAGGAACTTAGCCACCTGTGACATTTCTGGTCACTGCTTGATTATGTGTAAAATTCGTCCAGTTATTTAGGCTGACTGGGTTGAAGGAGGGTTATCTTAATGAGAACGTGAAGCTTGGAGAGAAGTTTTCAAGGAAATTGTTCACTGTTGTCGGGTCCAAAAACAGAACAAAGAAGTGATGTTCAACCACCCAAAGTAACTAAGATACGGTCTTTGCCAGCAAAAAGTAGTATTCATTATTTCAAATCGGGGTTTTGGTGGGGGGAGGTTGTCAATGATGGGAAGGGGGAAGACAGAGATCAAATGAAGAGAGAAACTAGAAAAACTATTTACATTAAAAAAAAAATCTCTCCCATAGACTTAATACGTCTACCACCAAATTAACTTAAGGAGCAATAATCTCTCATGGGCTTCTTTTGAAGAAAGATACATCTGAAACGATACTATGTTTCCATGTCTGTGATGTTATGAGTCCTTGCTGGAGAAAGAGTTCATACCACAACACATCATGTCAGCGTGTAAGGCACAGCGACTATTTCTTTAGTCTTTGATAAGACTTCATTTTCATAAACAAATAAGGAGATGTGATCCACTGATTCTTTTCTCCGTCAGTGGTTCCCTGCCTCTTGCCCAGCAGAGTCAACCTTTTCTCCCCCACCTTTTTTTCTTCTCCTCCCCCGTCCCCCCGGCCCGAGTTAAAGGCACACAATGAAGTCACTGATTTAGCCCGAAGGTGTTTAATTATTTCAGTGTCTCCCAGTGGCCTCCCAGGCAGACACGATGCCATCCACCTTAGCTGGTTCTCTCTTGTTCGGGCCAGCGTGCACTCCGCTTCCATATGAAGACTCATGGGAAGATGCCAATAATCTCTATTTTATGTCCTAATTATACCACCACGGCTCCCTTTGATGACTTGGAAGTTTAAAGTATTTATCTGGAATGCACCTTAGAAAAATTCCAAAGCAGGAAAAAAAAAAAAAAGCCCTCTGGCAGCCTTGCACATAAAGCTGAAAACTTTCACAAGTCAGCAGCATTTCGCAAAATGAAGAGTCCACCCTCACGGCAAGCTACACAAGAAACAAAATCTGCACAAATCATGACTTCCCCTACTTCCATTGCCAAGCACCTGCAGGACTAAAAAAAAGAATCATACCCAGTTCTCTTCTGAGAAAGTACAAGCCTTTCCAGCAGATGCATTAAGTGAGATTAAAAAACAACAACAACAACAAAAACTCATATGGTTGAAGGGGGAGAAAATGTCAGGACCATTAAAAATGTATTTTCCAAATAATCAATGCCCCCAATTTAAAAACTTTTCTTTAGAGTCAATAAATACTTCAACCCTGTGGCCGGGGTTATCAATACTTTCCTTTAAGCAAAACAAGTTCCCAAGCATGTACTACGTGTGTATAAAACACTAGCAAGCACACTAATTTGGAAATTCAGACGCAGCCTGCCCTATTGACTGGGAGCCTGCCTCTTAACTTCTCATCACCAGCCTCTATCTTGGTCTAAAATTGCCAGAGATGGGCTACCCCGGCCCAGCACATCCCCTATCCTACCCCAAAGCCCATCACAACTTCATTTTCATTTTTGATTCCCCTTGCCCATCTTAGCTCCTCTGCCATCACCAACCTCCCCCTAATTTATTGTTTCAATATTCCCTCAATGAACTCCAAGCACTCACTGATATCCTTTTGCTTTATTCTAACTCTGCTCTATCAGATGCTATATTAACTCAAACAGTGGGCGGCTGGTTGATACTTGGAAATTTTCATTGCCATGATATTTGTCAGGATGCTTTGACTTGTAATCCCAAATTAAGAAAACATAATTATTTATTTATGCCCTGCTTCATTTCAGAAAAAAATGTAAGGCTCCTGGCACAAATATATGCAATAAAGTAGCACTTATATTATGGAAATAGGAAAATGGGACAAAGGAGAAATGAAGGGAGCAAAGTTTAGATGAATTTAGGAGAGAGGCCAGAATTTAAAGTTCAGCTTGTCAGGCTCATCACACACATGGCTGGATTAGATTCTTAGCTTTTGAGCTTCTTAGAAGCCAGTGGAAAGACAGGGACTCACTTACATCGGTGGCTGAACATTATGGTTCACTGGTCAAACCTGGCCTACATTCTGTTTGGGTTAAGTAAAGTTTTATTGGAACACAGCCACACCTATTCATTTAGGTATCATTTATGGTCACTTTTCGCCATATGGTGGCAGTCAAGCAGCTGCTACAGAGACCTGCAAAACCTGAAGTGTCTACTATCTGGCCCTTTACAGAAAAAAGTTTGCAGATGACCAGGTTATGTGATTCTGTGCATACAAGATCAAAGCAAAGCAGTTTCCTGGGATAAGCACACCCTTTGACAAAGAACATTCTAGTATAAAGCGCTCACTATGCAATCTCATGAAAACACATCCTTAGCTTCATTTTTCACAGTACACACAGCAATGGGTTTCAGGGCCGATGGCATGATGTCACAACACACATCAGTGAAACAGTCCCATGTGAGGCTGCAACCAGGCAGGTCAGGAGAAATTCTCCCCTGCTCTGGCTTAATTCAGGGAGAGTTGTAGAGATGGCAAGTGCCAGCTACGTGTAGCCCTCCCCCCTCCTTCCTTATCGCAGGCAGACGAGGCCAAGGGCTCCGGTTGCTCTCCCCCAGGGAGCCCCGAAGTGTCCTCCGAAGTGTTCTCTGGCAGCCTCGGCCAACCATTAGCGGTTGGCATGGAAGATAAAACTGGTACCCATCTTTGCTTCAAGGCGGTTTTCCATCAACACTCCGCCTCTGAGTCTGAGAAGCGCTGGGGCTGGGACGGGGAGGCAACGCTCCCTGCCCCATTCCTGAGCGGAGCTATTCTATTCTGTTGACGCACAGAGCCGTCTCCAGTAATGGTATCCATGAGGATGCACTGGCTGGACGTCGTCCTGGGGGAGCCAGGAGCCTCGCAAGGACGGCTGCCTGAGAAAACCCACCACGCCGGCACATGCGTGGTGCAGGCGAGGTTCTGAGAGCACGGCCAGGCTTCTCCTCCAGAAAAGAGCATGGAGCCTCCTCCTGTGCACGCGTGGACCGCACGCACGGACCACAGGGCGGGGGGCGAGGCCAAACAAGGGCACCAGCATTCTGTCTGGGAACGTTCAAGCCCCATGCCCGTGTTGTTTGTTCCAAGAAACAAAACCTCCAAACAGCCATCACCCAGACCCACTGACCTTGAACACATTCCTAAAGAACCCCTTCCTGCCGGAAGCAAGGATTCCAAAATAAATGCAAATAAACTGGAAACGGTGATTTCCAAGAAAGTACAATTCAGTTCAGTGTTGGAAGAGGAAGACAGAACCGCCAACTGTAGATTTGGAAGAACACATCTGTCACCTTTCTCTATGCTCATTCCTCCTTTGTGACTAATAAAACTACGTTACAAATTGATTCTATTTCTATTCTCTACAATCAGGAACAAAAATTCAGGTTACCCGAAAAGTGTTACTGAGTCTTTAATATGCAAATCTAAGAGAATCAGAACTACTGGGCATTGTCTACATGTGATTCCTACCCATGTTGTCAGAAGGCAAGAAGCAGGCAAGATACATTATAAGTCATTTTATGTTATTCCTAACATCTTTCCACAAGGTAATTAAAAAGTATAAAACCAGAAAATAAGTAAAACATCAAGGCCTACAACCTTCGTCCTCCCTGTGAGTTTGTGGCTGTTTTAGTAAACACCAACTACAAAGAACTGAGATATAAGCATGCCTGACAAGGGAATTAGTATAGTCAACAAACACGTTAGATCAATGGAGGAAATTTTTTTTCACCCTAAAAAGAGCAAATGCTAACAAATGCTGAGATTTCCCCTTCCAGTACTGAGGGTTCACGTCCAGACCACATCAGGCCACATGTGGACACAGGAGAGTGTGGGAATTTTGGACTCTATATAACCGTAGAGAAAAAAAAATGAGAAAAACTCTTAAAGTGCCAATGAGAACACTGAGCCCAGACCAAACAGTAGCGGTACTTGGTATGTTCTTCTGGAACCAAGTACAGGAATATCCGATTATGCACTGGATTTGGAAGTGCGCAGAATGTCAACCCAGAAAATTCTGGAGGAAAGCAAAAGCCCGTCCATATCAGCCGTAGCCAGACCTCCATTTCTCCAAGCAATTATGTAAACCCTCCATGTCCTTCAATGAGCCCTGAGCCTGAGCTGGAAATCAGGACAGAGTATTGGATGACACTGCCCGAGACAACTTTTTCGGGAACAGTTGAGGCCACTGAAGTTTGTGCTTCCAAAAGACTGCCATCCCAAACCGCCAGCAAGCACAGCACCCTTCCCATAACCTCACGGGCAGCAGCAAACTGCCAACTAATTTCTTCAAGACAGTTGTGAAGGCTCCTACTTACGTAATGCATACAAGGTAAGAATTATTCCAGCCAGGCAGAATCCTTCAAAGAACCTGAGGGTGCTGAACATTGTCACATTCACTGACAGTGCCACGGTTAGTCCAAAGATCAGAATGAAGATGATGGAGAACAACAGCACAGGCCGCCGGCCGACCCTGCATGTGGAGAGGGGAAAAAAATTAGGAAGCATCGTTAAACAGGGTTGCAATGCTAGATCCTGACCCCCAGTATCCAGCTGGCGCTCCACAGATGTGGGATGAGTACCAGATTAAAAGGCTCTGTGGTGCCCAGACCCAATTTGGTAAATCTAGGGTAGAAAGGCCCTCTGGGGAAATTCAGCCCAAACTCTTGCTTTGTACATAAGGGGGCAGAGGTCAAAACAGCTACTGAGTAGAACTGAGACAGGTACCCAGTTCCTGTTGGCAAGTCTGTTTCTGAGGGTAGAGGGGGATGACTCAAGGCAAGAGTAACAAAATCAATAATAACTCCCCAAACACAAACCTTGACACACCCAGCATAAAATGTCTTGAGAAATTGCTGACCTTTGGAATGGGCTCCAAAGTCAACACAAACACTGAGCCAAGTCACTTCGTTTCCTTTCTCTGGGCTGTTAACTAGTCCTACCTGACCTCCCATGCAGCCTATCAGAGTCCAGGACCTGACAGGGGCCGATCTGTTTCAGCTACATGATGAGAAATACTTTTTAAGGTATCACAGACTAAACTAAGAGACTTTGAACTTTAACTAAGGAGCGTGGACCTGGAAGTGAAGCCCACCAGGCAGCAAGGGGCTTGGAAAGAACCTGCCTACTGTGTTTCTGCAAAGGGTAGCGCGCACACGCTAGGTTGGCGGGTTACAGAGCGGGCCTGTGCGAGATCGGTGACCACTAGGGGGCGATGTGCTTCTAGGCGTGGCTGGCAGGGCAGAGGGGGTGGTCCCAGAGAACAGGAAGTCACTAGTTTTCCATCCTTCCGGAAGTATCTTTCCATCTTTCCCTTCATCGACTCACTAGGAAAAAAAAAAAAACAAAAAACAAAACCCCAAACTCTCCACCACACAAATTAATATAATAAATCCCAGCTTGAACTGGAAGGATAGCTCACAGAAAAACTGGAGTAGTGGACTATCTGCCAAAGGGGAAAAAAAAAAATCTACACCTGGTACCCCAAACACCTAAAAAGTAGCTGAATTGGCTTAAACTCGTCTAGACAACCTTGTGACGTTCTTGTGACAAATGAAAACAGAAAGGAGATTTGTGGCCTAGGGCTCGGGATAAGAATGGGGAATGAGTGCAAGTGAACACAAGATTTCCGTTCAAGGTAATGGAAATGTTTCAAACTTAGAGTGTGGTGATGGTTCTATAACTCTGTCTACATACTAAAACTCACTGAATTACTCACTTAAAATGGGTGAGCTTTATGGTATGTAAATTCTCTCTCAATAAAGCCGTTAAGAAAAAAGCAATACTTAGTAACGCATGTCCTTGTCCTGTGAAAGAAATGGATGTAATTTCGAGAAAATTTGAGGGAGGGAACTACAGATCACAGTTTCATTCGTTATTTCTTAGGCTTCTAACCATCCCCGTTAGTCACATGGGTTTAGTGAGATGAACTCAATGCCAATGTGAGTCAACTCTTGTCAGAGCTTTTAAGCATTACGTCCCTTGACTGGTGCTGGGGTCATGAAGCCCTTGTCACGTACTCTATAGGTAGTTTTATCCAAACCCAATTCACTTAAATAAATTTATAATATGGCTTAGCTCGTCTCCTGAAAACAAAGATGATATCTAACTTCTCCATTGTTATTTCCCCCTTCCTTGTCTGTGAAATGGGGTAACTGTCTAACTTCACAGCATTATTGAGATCATTAAGAGAGGTGATGGATGTAGACACAATGCCTGCCACAGAACAAATAAAGGTTTAGCTCATGTGATTCCTTCCTACACGTCTACAGCCTGGATGCCCACCAAACATGGTTTGCCCTGTTCCGATACTTTAGAAAAGATCCTTCTTTTTTTTTTTTTTAGCTTGTAGAAATCTAAATCTAAATCTCTCTCTCCCAAATGGTTGCTAACATCAATAAGTAAAAATTATTTTTAGGAACTGTGGGGCAAACATGGTCTTCAGAAGCAGACACCCCGGTCTTGAATATAGGCTTGCCACTTACACACTGCAAGATCTTGGGAAAGACTAAAGTTGTTCAAACGAACCTTGAGCTTTCTCTGGAAGGGCCAGTTAATGCCGACCGAATGGGGTTGCTGTCAGGTATGGATATGTGCAGGTAATTTAGTAAGATTTAGTTAACAAATGCTATGATCATTGGAGTTTTAGTGTGAGCTGGCTTCCCCCAGAGCAGAATCCCCTCAGAGATGACATACAAAACCACACTCCAAAATCTGTTAATGCAGAGGTGGCATCTTAAGTGGGCAGAGACAGTGGCTCTCAAGGTTGTCCATGTCCTCCTCCTCAGAACCTGTGAATATGTTACCTTTCATGGAAGAAAGGGGCTCTGCAGATGCAATTACGGTTAAAGACCTTGAGACCAGGTGATGATTCAGGTGGATCCAATCTAAGCACATGGAGAGCCTCTTCAGGCTGCAGGGAGGAGAGATGGTGGCATGAGCAGACCCGACTGTCACTGCTAGCTTTGAGGCTAGGAAAGGGGCCATGAGCCAAGGAATGTGGGCAGTCGCTGGAAGCTGGAAAAAGCGAGGAAATACAACCCTGCCTGCACCTTGATTTTAGCCTCGTGAGAACTACAGAACTGTAAGTTAATTAATTTAAGCCACCAAGTGTGTGGTGATTCGTGACAGTAGTCATAGGGAAATAACACAGGGCCTCAACAGGAAACAGATGCCCCACTCAAAAAGAGTGATTTGGGAAGATTTTAGTAAAGGGATTATTTGCAAAAGGCTGGGCAAGCTGTGAGAGAAACCTTGGGGTTGGCAATGGAAGGGGGAAGGATGGTTCTGGAACCCAGAGAGAGAGAGGCGCGGTGTGGAGGGGCCTGGAACAGAAGGCAGCCAGCCCCTGGCAGCCCTTCAGAGACCCAGCTGGGGACAGAAACGTCCCCCCTTACTCTCATCTCTCTCTCTTAGACCTCCAGCTGGTGTTCCCTCCCCATGGCCAGCCTCAGCCTGGAGCTAGAGGGCAAGGGGTCCTCTGGTGCAGCCTCGAAAGGCCAGGGCCCAGGGCCAGCTGGAGAGGGTGCAGAGGGCTCCTGAAGGGAGAAGAGTACAACGTCCAGCAACAGAACCAATAACAGAGGGAAGGGAGCTCATCTAGCAAGAGCACGGATGGGGCTGCTCCCTCGTAAACGTCTAAGCTAACACGTTATAGGATAGTACATACTGTAGATCCCCAAACAAGACTGGGTGGAACACAGTAACCTTTTAAAGAAAAAAGTGTCCTGGGGCCCCTGGCTGGCTCAGCCGGTAGAGCACGTGACTGTCGATCTCAGGGTTGTGAGTCTGAGCCCCACGTTGGGTGTAGAGATTCATTTTAAAAAATTAAGTAAAATAAAAAAGGGTCTTACTGAAGTTTCAACATGTGCTGACTTCAGTCTTAGAAAGCTTAACCAATGACCTGACCAACTTCCCCATGAGGCCATGAAACGGGTGCTGACAGCTGTGAAGTCTGGAGTTCCCTCTAAATGTGCTTATTTCCCTTTGCGCATGGCTCGATCAGGGAGTAAACAGCCAAAAATAAATGAATAAATAAAGGGTGGAAAACACCAAACTTTCAAACTGGAACTGAACTCCACTCAAGATGTTCAAAAACCACAGGCATAGAGCGGCCGGCCCTGCCTCTCCGGGCACCCCCTGCCAGCTCACCACGAGCAAAAGTGACTGCAGAGGTGTGGCTTGGCAACATCATCAGGCTCGGGTTACTTATGAGGAAGACTACCAAACTCCTCTGCCTTTTGTCCCCAGGCCTGGTGTGTGAGCCGGGGTGCCAAACAGCAGACACGTGCAAGAAGTAAGAAATCACGGGCAACCCCCTGGGGTCCCTCCCCTCCTCGGGAGCTTTGTACTATCACTTAGCTGTCGCTCAATAAACCTTGCTTTGCTGCCCACCAAAAAAAAAAAATTAAAAAAAAAAGTAAGAAATCACCAAAAAAAAAACCAACCAACTTCTAAACAATTTAAGCCATTATAGACTGATCTATTCATAGAAGTCCATATTAACTTTCCCGATGATACCACTAAATAAGGACACCCAAACCTCGGTCAAGTCTGTATTTTTTAGAAAGAAGTGACATGGATTCTATTAGTATATCTTCCTAACCTATTTCAGTGCAGAATACTGGGAAACAAAAGTCCTCGTGGTTAAAATATTGGGATTAGAGTATGTTTCAGGTTAGTAGAGTTTGCTCTGAAAACCTATAAACTCAAGGATTGGGTTAAAAAATACCCTACACTCCCCCCACTTCCCCACTTCCCCCCCTGATCCCCTGCCAAAAAAAAAAAAAAAACCAACCAAAAAAACCCTTCAGGGGTCCCTGGAATAGGTTTTCAGAGGTCACCGGCAGCTTTTGTTACTGCTCCCAGGGAATGTGTCCTTAAGAAGCATTTACAAATGATGATTAAGCAAATTCTGAACACACAGGAAATCACTTACTTGTGAATGCAAAGCAACTCCCAAATAGATGTTTGCTTTTAGAAAGAAATTTCCAGAACTTGAGAGTGGTTTCAGAACCCCTTTTGGCCCCATGGCCCCCCTCCAGGCTCTTGCTGGAGTGCCTCAACCCGCTTTGTCAACTAACCAGGGAACAGGGGGCAACGCAGAGCAAAGCCACAGATGTAAGGAGTCTGCTCCACATCACTCTTGGCCCTTATGACGTCATTGGGTCCAAGATGTCCTTATTCGCAAAAAGTTCCTTTAAAGATAAAAGAACGTCAAGGTGGGAGAGGGGGGACGGCTACCCCACACCTTTCTCCCTGAGCAGCCCCGTTACTGGAAACCCCCGTCAACATCGGGAGCTTGCCTCCCTGCTCAGATGTGTGCTCCCTGCGGCCCTCGTGAACACACGGGGCTGTCGCACACTCGTGAAGAGGCGGGCTCTGGAGCCACTGGGCTTCAGTTCAAATCTGGGCTCTCCAACTTAAAAGCTGAGTGAACTTGGGGATTTTACTTAGACTTCTGTGCTTCTGTTTTTCCACTGTAAACAGATAATAAATAGTACCTACCGACCAGGGGTGCTGTGAGGATGGGATATTTTAATATGTGGAAATGTTTAGCACGGTGCCTGGCAACAATAATCAATCAGTAAGTGGTAGCTGCTAATATTGTTGCCATCATCATCATTACTGTTAACTATGATTCTCTTCACGACCCCTCTCCATCTTCCTAACCTTATCACTTTATCAGCAACCACACACTTTGCTCCAGGCACTGAGAACTCCTTACCCACCCAAGTAAAGCATATTCATTCTCACCTCTGGCCACCACCCTCTCTCTGCTTGCGGTGCCCATCCGTTACCCAAATGCTGTTCACTTTCCAAGGTCCAGCTCCCCACGGGCCCTGCAGAGGCGTCTCCTGGCCAAGCCAACTTATAGGACTGTGCCTCTCTGAAATCTGTGTGTGTTTTGAGATGCCCATTGGCACAGCCCTATCCATTCAGTGCATGTGGGTAGTCTCTAGCTCCTCCTCTCCCCATCTTTCGATGCATCTTGTATATCTACCTCCTCAGAGCCCAGCCCACAGAGCCTTGAACCTCTGCCCTCAAGCTCTTCCCAACCAAACAATAAACATCAGGAGCAGATGGGGCTGTGGGTCGCATGCAGGTGTTGCTAGATTCTAGCAGCTGGAGAATTGCAATGAATTTAAATTCTCCTTTCAAAAGGGCCGGTTATATGCACCGGCCAGTCCTCTTAGTTCTGAATTCTCCAGGTGACGGCTTCGGCCCTCTGGGCCAACACCCACACCAGGGCAGAGAAGACTCGCTAACAGTGATCTAACACGGACCACTCTTCTTTAGCCAGCAAAGGCTTGCTGTGGCTTCCAAAGGTTCGTGCAGCGGGCATGTTGGTACTCACCAGTCAGCAATGCATCCAGTTATTAGGTAGCCAAAGATTAATCCAACCAGTAAGGAGAACTTAGCGATATGGACCTTCCAGGAATTATCACACACAAGATCCCACTAGAGAGGGGCAAATAGAAAATAAGTCAGAGAGAAACACATACAGAGGCCAGTTGTAGTTCATCATAAGGGTAATACAATCACTACAGTAAGGATCAGGACCCCATTCATAGCACCAAGTCACACACACCATGAAGACCTTCCTTCAGTGGGTCTGAAAAGCCAACAACGAGAAATAGAATTTGCCCACAAAAGGCAGTGTAACATTTTAGTCCGGGACAGATTATAAATGTCTGCAAGGAGCACCCCAGGAAACGTGGGGGCGTGTGTTCTTCTGCCCCAGCTACCACAGGGACCGTGACGGTGGAGGCCGGGCTGTCCTCATGGCCAGCACCCGTTCTCACCCACAGAGCTGTTGCTCGCCCGGAGGAGGGAAGACCCTGCCAACTTGCTGCACAGGGGATCGTGACACGAGGCAATTAAAAGCAACTTCTGTGTTTCCGTGCCCAAGCCCTCCCCCCACACTTTGTAAGTAGTCTTAAAAATAGAGTTAACAATTAATGTTGAAATATCAACTAACAAAGCATTCTTTTTTCTTTTTCTCTTGTAAATGTCCCTTAGGTTTCCCGACTCCCTTCGAAAGCTACCCACTCCACCTGGAGGGAAAGCCAATCGATTTGTGAATACAACATTTAGACTCTTTTAACAATTGTTTTATTATTTAATAAAAAAATAAAACAAGTCTCTAAGTTTGTGTCATCCTTTTGCAGAAGCAGGAGAAGAGCCACGTTTGTTCCCTGGAAGTGATATGCGTCCAAGTGGAAGACCTATGAGGACATGGCGCTCAAATCCAAAAACAGCTCACATCCGGGCTTCGGGAGCAAACCGGCAGGGTCTCAGCTGGTGACACCATGAAGACTGCAGCCCCCCACCCCACATCACCCCATCGGATGCCCTCCTTCTGGTACAAAGAAGTTGCTAAAGAACTTCAGGTCAGTGGAGATGGAGAGATGCACCACGAGGTAGGGGAGGTGGAAATGTCAGAAGTTCTGGAAGCAGAAGCAGGATTTGTTGGGGTGAAACCTGATCTTAGCTTTGTCTTACTCAATACATCCCCCTGCCCCCTTGTCTGTCCATCTTGAGACCCAAGTATAATGCAGGGGATCCTTACAGGGCATTGTAAGCTCTGGTCCTGCCCTCCATTTCCAAACTTCTGGTAAGCCTGATGGCACCTGCACCCTCCCCTCCCCTCCCCACCCGGGAGACCTTAGCTGTGGGTCTTGACTTCAGCAGGCTTTGGGGAAAGCCACGCTTCTGCACCGGCCACGGTACAGGGAAGCACCTGGCCTGGACAAAGCCGGAAGGCAGCCGCCTGTCACACTGTTCCCTGGACTCCTTGGAACACACATTTGCTCACTGATGCCCCCAAGGCATGTTTGACTTTCCAGATTCCAGAGACCTGGGGAGAGTAACTTAACTCCTCTACCCATCTGCTTCCAGAGTGATGTCCAATGCCAGGCTCAGGAAGAAAGGGAGGCACAGACGGCACCGGGCCTTGTCAACAGTGGATGGTTTGGGCGTGGTTCTCGTCAAGATTTATTCATGTGTTTGGGGAGCGGGGCTCTGCTGGTTGCACAGAATCATAATTCAGATACAGGAGTTCTTCAGAGGGTGAACCTTCTCCTGTGTCTACTCCAGTGGTCCTCAAAATGTGCTCCAGCAGCGAGCAGCCCCGGCATCACCCGGGAACATGCTGGAATTACAAATTCTTGGGCCCCACCCCAGACCCGCTGAGTGAGAACTCCCAGAGTGAAGCACAGGAATGCAGTCTGCAAGCCTTCCAGGCGATTCTGATGCCCGCTCAAGTCTGAGAACCAGTGGCCAGCCCTGTCCTGCCATTTCCCTGTCATTCTGAAGACAATGAATGAGCGTTGCAGTCCTGGGCTGGGGTTCAACCCACTCACCATGAGCAGGATGCAGCCAAACGCTGCAGGAAACATGCACAACAGTCCTGTTATTTTGTACTTCGAAGGCAGGATTGTTAGACCAGATTGTCAGTGGGCAAACCAACATTCACCTATATATTGTTCCTAGGAGTAAATATATTTTTAATAAAAAAAAAAACAAAAAACCTTTCAAGGTGCAACCCAGCTTCAGAAATGCAGGTCTTGCTTTCTCATGGGAGTTAGAGCATCATAACTGACTGCGTGTGTCTATGCTGGTTCCCCTGCTAGGTGTATATATTCTGAAGCCGTTTCTGGATTGCTTTCTCTCCTCTCTGCCCAGCACAGGACCCCGCCCACAATGTCATCAATTCCAAGAATAAGAGCTCCATCTCTAAGCACGCCTGGCTAATCTGAAGAAGAGGTGCTTACAACACCAACACCTGGAATCATTAATATCCCAATCACGTCACGCGGTCCTGCGCCCAGCCTGACACATTCTTGGCAGGAGAGGGACCTGATCCCCCGGTTGCTGCTGAGGAGGAGGTAACCAGCTGCTGGCTCGGGGTCAGAGAATCACTCGCTCGGGTCTCCACCCAGACTTCCACTGATGAGTTTATTTGAGGTTAAGCGATGCAAAAGAGCACATTATGCTTAGATTAGATGGCCAGGAGACAAAAGAGATTTTAATAAAAGCATTCAGGGAGATGGAGGGAAACTCTGATACTGTGGCTCAGCCACGTGAGCAATAACCATACCCGACCTCGGGCAGCCACAACTCAGTTTACTTGCTACCTAATGAGACATCCTGTGGTCACCTCGACGCACAACTTCTATCAATTAACAATGCTGGAGTGGAAAAAGATAAAAAACAGATGAGAGAGCCAGAACTGCTCCCACGGCCAGTGAGGAAAGGAAACGTGGCCCGAAGTGTCCGCAAGCACTGCTATTTTCAGCCTGGGGGAGGGGGCCAGGGGCCCAGGACAGGGCTGCCAGCTGGTGCCTCCACAGCGTCTCACTGCGGCACAAGAATAGACAACATCTCTGAGTCAACAAGCAAACCAACTCTAGGCTTCCCATGATAAGGTTCCTCATGCCTGGGGATCTGTCTGTAATACCCCCTGGGGCACATTCCAGAAGCTGGGGAGGGTGAGGCTGGGGGAATCCACCGCGGCGGCATCCCTCTGTTGGACTTCAACTTCTATTGACAAACACGAACTGGGAAGACAAAGTATGTTCAGACACAGTAATAGCTCCAAAAGAATTTCAGAAGTATGAGGAAGCTTTGAGATCACCCTTGCTCTTGAAATTTGTTCGCACCACTCTTGATAAGATAGAACCATTGGTCATTTTGCTGAGCAAGGACCAGGAGACTTTTAAAAATCTAAAACGTACAATGGGCTTTTTCTGGCCTTACGCTTGCCTCTCCATCCTTTGCACACCATCAAATCAACCACCAAATCCAGAGGATCCGCCCTTTCCGACACATCGTGCCTCCGCCCCCGCACTCCAGCTTCACTCCAGGCAACCTGACTTACGTGGACGTGGTAGGGAAGCCCTCATCATCCCGGTGTGGTGCGTGTTCCCACAGTGGGAGCTGGAAGGCTAAAACCAAACCACTTCCGGACTCCCTTCCAGCTAAGGTTTCGGATGTGATTTAGGTTCTGCCAATCAGCTGATACCCCAAAATAACTTCCAGTGCACAACCTAGATCTAAGTTTTGGGATGGCTTGAATTAGGAAGCGTGTGCGGCGAGGGATACGTGGGACACCCACTTTGCTGTTCAGATCTGCCAGTGCTTAGTCTGGAGGTGGCTCAGCTGTCATCCTGAGCCAGCGGTTGGACAGTGACCTCCTGACTCCCTGGCCTCCTCACTGTGACACGATCCCCCAGGGCACGCTAGTTCTAGGGAGTCGTTCTGGGACACCTGGAGGCCCAGCCTACAGCTGCTCCTGCAATTCAGTGAATACTGTTTCCCTGTATTCACTCCCGATCTTCTTAAATACACCTAGAGTAGTTTCTGTTATCTGCACGTTGAGCCCTAGTTCCTGACTCAACCTCCTTGGGATGGAGTTTGCAGGGTGAGAACAGGATGTAGACCATGCCGCCATCCTCTCTTCCCGAACTAATACCAGTGTCTCCGTGTATTAATGCCGGCCTCCCTCAAATCCATTCCCTACAGAACAATGAAAACAATCCTCTAATTAAGCATGTTAACACTTCATCAGCAGTTTAACACAAACATAAAAGCGTTGAAGTCATGGCCCCATTTCATAATCTTAGTAAGCTTGCTCTCTTTGCCATTGTTCCAAGACCAGCGATATTCTTTGGTGATGCCACAGGACACTTGCCAGCCATCACTAAACAGTGAGACAGACGACCCTAAAACCTGGTCTCAATTTTAGCTGCACATGTTCTGTTTCAAAAAAAAAAAAAAGGCAAAGGTTATGGAAAATCTGGCAGACTATTTTTCTACCTGTATGTTTTAAGGACAAGCTGAAAGAAAAGAAATAAAATCACATTATTTTCAAAGGAATGATCTAACTGCTTGACGTACCAGAGTAGAAAAATACTCATCAAGGAAACTAATGAAATTTCTAAAGAAGATGCAAAATAAAGGGGACAGAAGGAAAACAATCTTATTTTCAGTAATAATAAATCCTGTGATAAAGTAAATGTAAAAGAAGAACATATTGGAAGAAAACAGATCACTTGTCCAATTTTGAAGTGGGAGATGAAATCCCTAAAGATAAAAACTAACCTTACCTTTCCTTACCTAAAGAAAAAACTGATAGATTTCATAATCTAGTAAGAGTTTAACTCTTACTACTTAATTACTATTCATTTAAATTATTAAGTTATGTAAATTATTGCTTAAATGATTTATTTAACTTATTATTTGAAACTTCCATGCATTAGGGGCGCCTGGGTGGCTCAGTCAGTTAAGTGTCTGACTCTTGATTTTGGCTCAGGTCATGATCTCAGGGCCTTGAGATTGAGCCCCAAGTCAGGTTCCACACTGGGCATGGAGCCTTCCTGAGAGTCTCTCTCTCTCTCCCTCCTGCCCCTCCCCCCAACTCACACACGCTCTCTCTCTCTCTCTTAAAAAACAAAACAAAAAAACCCAAAAAAACTTCCATGCACTAAAAATACCATAAACAAAATTATAAAGATCTACATTTGTTAAATATATTGTAGGGAATCAGAATATGCCACTCCAAAATATGCCACTTTGGCATAAGGCTTCTTTTGAGCTGAAGGCAAATGAGAACCAACATCAACAGAAAGAAGCCTTCTCAAGAGCGTCTCTTATCTGACTGAAAAGCAGAAACTTCTGAGAAATGAGGACTGCCATAAATCCCCTCTCCTGGGGAAGGTTTATGGCCGTGAAGAAGGCGGAAAGTCTACACAGAGATGGGTCTGCAAACAAAACTTACTAAAATAACCCTTACTTCCATTAGTTTCCCCATATATTCATCTTCCCACGTTTGTCCACCCCCAAAGCCCCCCACCCCACTGAAAGAGCCACTTGGGAAATACTCAATCCTACTAATGAATATCAAAGCACAGTATTTTGTTTTCAAAAAAAAAAAAAAATTTTTTTTTTTTTTTTTTAATTTCCCAAAGATGTAGGAGAAACACAGAGGTACAGACCTATACTAGGAGTGTAAACTAGACACTGTGTTTTTGGAAGGCAATTTAACAATACACATCACATTACTTCAAACACTGTACACTCTCTATCCCAGCAATTCCCTTTTTTGGAACATTCTCCCAAGGAAATTATCAGAGATGCCCACAGAGGTCCCAGTACAATGATGTTCACTGGTTGTTAACTTATAAGAATAAAAAGTGGGAACTTGACTAAATGTTTAGTGATACTATGCAGCCATTAAAAGTTTTGCTTTTGATATACACAATGAAATATTACCCAACTATGAAAAAAAAGAGATCTTGCCATTTGTGCCAACTTAGAGGGACCTGGAGGATCTCATACCAAGTGAAATAAGTCAAAGAAAAATACCATATAATTTCACTTATATGTGGAATCTAAATATAAAACAGATGAATGAACAAACACACACAGAAACAGACTCATAAATACAGAGAACAAACTGGTGGTTGCCAGAGGGGACAGGGGTGGGGGATGGGTGAAATAAGTGAAGGGGATTAAGAGGTACAAACTTCCAGGTAGAAAATAAATAAGTCACGTGAATGAAAAGTATGGCATAACGAAAACAGCCAAAAATATTGTGATAATGGTGTATGATGACAGATGGTAACTGCACTTAAGAGTGATGAGCACTGAGTCATGTACAGATTTGCTGTATCACAGTGTTGTACTCCTGAAACATAACACTGTACATCAACTACACTCCAATTAAAACAAAAGTTCCTTTGGAAACTAATGATTAAGAAAAAACGCTCATGATGAGAAAACCTCAGAGTTAAAAAAAAAAAAAAAAAAAACAACAGTGACTAGAAGAGATATTTATGTATATAGGAGAGATTATTAGAAGGTATTCCAAACTATTTAAATTGATTACTTCTGGAGGGTTGAATTAAAACTGAGTTTTATTTTTATTTATTTATTTTTACAGAGAAATTTTTTTTTAATTAATTTATTTATTTGACAGAGAGAGAGAGGAGGCAGAGGGAGAGGGAGAGAGAGCATCTCAAGCAGACTCCCTGCTGGGCATGGAGCCCGACTCGGGGCTCGATCTCAGGACCCTGAGATCATGACCTGAGCCAAAAGCAAGAGTTGGCCGCTTACCCAACTGAGCTACCCAGGAACCCCAAGACTGAGTTTTGTTTTTGATTTTTTATTTTTCTTGACTTTTTCAAACTTTCTACAATTAATCTATGAACCTTATAATGAGAGAAAAAATATAGGTAAATATACACGCCCACGGTGGCAGGTGGAACGAGTGGTGGTAAGGGTAAGACAAAATCATTAACAATTAAAAATAACACCCAAAAAACCTTGCCACCTTCTCAAGGATATGCATTTTAACACAATCTAAAAACTTAAGCCTGGAGGAAGCTTGTTTGGAACCTCACTTGAAAGAAAACAGATCTTCAGAGCCTGAAGTTTACTTATGTTAATGTTCATTGACTAAAGCAAAAAAAACCCCATGTATCTTAGGAATTTAGGAATGGGGGGGGGAATTTTCCCCAAGTCTCATCTCTTGTAGTGGAGATACCCCTTTGAGCTCGCTCTGTTAGAAACCACATGTTTTCACCGATCCTTCTGCAAGACCTCTGTTCTAAACCTGAGGACAGTCAACTGAGATAAAAGGAAACATTCTGTTCAGCACTACAAAGGGGATAATGCCACTTAGAATTTCAGAAGCTTAAACAAACCTCCTGAGTTGTAGGAATTTAGGGAAATACAGGGTCAGCATTCTTCTGTCACCTTCTCCCCCCCACCCCCGCCCCTACCACCAAAGTGGCATTTCAGCAGCCTCTCATGAACCCCCGTTTTCTATACCATGGATTGGCCATCTCCACATTTCTTAAATGGAAACAACAGAAATGTACAAGAACACACACACGTCCACACGGGCAAGATTAGTCCCAGATGGACAAGAGAAACACGCTACATGGGCTAGACTGAAGAAGCACATGAGCTACATTTAGGCAGCCTATGATCCTACCTTGTGTGTTTAAGTATTTTTTTTTTTATCTAGCAGTACGTGGATTTATTTTTTCCCTAAAAAACTCCATCAAAATTCAAGATATATTGCATGTTTTGAAAACCCCAAACTGCTCTCTGCTTTTTGCCTCTAAGCTCATCCTCCAATTTTAGGAGATTAAGGTTGGCATCCTTGCAAGCTTCCTTAAATGACATAACGAACACCCTTGCCAGGTACTCTGGGAGTTTTTTTTTTTTTTTTAGTTTGTTTCTCTGTTTTTCATTAATTGCCACTCAAATTGCTCTTCAACATTCTTTTTTTCTGAACTTAGCGCCAAGAAACCAAACGTGGCCTGTTGAGGTAAACAGTGGCACCAAAAATCTCTCGCAAGCCCCTTCATGCTAGAGGTAGGACACACTTTGCCTAGAAATCCCTCACTCCCCGTCATTTGCAGGAAACCCAATCCCAAACCGCAGCATTGAAGCTGGTTACACTTCTTAAACTTCGCATGGTCCCATCTCTGACTAATGTAGTAATTTTAGATTCATTCTAACCCTCATGCGGTGATCTCGGTCTTTGTTTCTTTGTTTTTTCCAATGACAACGGCGACTGTGGGCTGCCCTTCTGCTGTCACCTTCCCTGGAAGAGAGCCGGAAGCTGTGTGCATCAGCTGTTGATACCGGGGGTTTCCCCGGTTCTTCCCGAATTCTACCATTTTTAGAGGGCTAGAAATAGAAAACCTCTGCCGAAAAGGATTTTAAAAGGGAACAGAAAAATAACCACCTGAACAGGCCCTTAGTAGGTGATGTAGGATCATCTACAGGAGACACTCATTTTTCTCCTTGACTTTTTCTTAAAGGAAATAGAGATATGTATTATTCGAAGAGGAGGTTTACATTATTGAATATTCTTATTCATTTGGTATAATGCCCTCTATGGCATTTGGGAAAACTGAATATATATCCCACAAGGCAGCAGAGATTATAAACAAGTAATACCCTTCTATCAACCAAAACCCTGGAGAGTCTTTCCAAATTCTGCAATGCATATTTTACTAATGGCCCTCACCAACTACCTCTAAAAAGGGAAATTAAGAGTAAGCCCTATAAATTAAAGAGGCCTGTTGCAAAACCAGAAAGAAAGAAAAACTCCCACAGGTCTAAGCATTAAATAGGAGGAATTATTAATGTCCTTCTAGTACACTAATATATACTAAGTAACTGGAAGATTTTTAACTTGGAAAATTAAAAAGTGGCTTCATATGTGACTAGAGGATATCTTTTAGTAGGATATAACGTATGAGCAAAACTGGACTATAACATTAACATTTAAAATAGCTCCACTAATTCTGGAAGGAGCCAAGCATGGAAAACTTTTGACAGTAGGATCAGGGAACCTTTGGGATGAGAAGAATTTGATGACTCAGGTGATCAATCACGGAAGAATTCAGAGGCAGAAGGAAAATCATCTTTCACTTGCTGCAAACAAATGCCTCAATCCCTTCCCACTGGCTGGCAGGCTATGATCTGACTTAACACAGGCCTGTTAATTCCCTTTATGACCCAAGTTGCCCCTCACCTCCCATTCACATGCCTGCCCCACCTGCTTGCCAGCCCTTGCCATGATCCAGCCATGCCAAAGCCCCCTCCAGCTCCCAAAAAGCCTCATGCTCTTTGCCCGAATTGCTCTTCCACACCTGCCCCACAATATTCACATACACCCCAATTTTTCTGGCTCAATGCCTATTCAAAGGATCAGACTCATTTCAACCCAAATTATTTAATTGTATATCACCTGTGGGTCATAGTATGTT
This sequence comes from Halichoerus grypus, assembly GCF_964656455.1. Taxonomy (NCBI): domain Eukaryota; kingdom Metazoa; phylum Chordata; class Mammalia; order Carnivora; family Phocidae; genus Halichoerus; species Halichoerus grypus. Next base: position 121,502,346 of record NC_135720.1, read on the forward strand.
GACTTTCTGTACTGCTTGCTTTTTCTTCGTTCAATGAGCATATATTACCTTTGTAAACACACGAGTGAAGAGGGAAAGGGGTATGAAATTACAAAGATTCAAATGAACACTTTTCCATATCTCTATCAAGGTTAATAAACTCAACTGAGGGAGTCTCTTCTTCCCACACTGGATCAGGTGCCCCTCCTCTGTACTCCTATGGCATCCTTTATCATGATAAACACCCAGACTATGTATCACGATATATTATAATTGCCTATTGTTTACAAGATTTTCTTCCCTGGCTCAGGGGTCAGCAAACTACAGCCTGTCGGCCCAATCTGGCCCTCCCACCTGTTTTGTAAATAAAGTTTTATTGGAACACAGCCACATTCATTCATTTACATATTGTCTTTGGCTGCTTAAGCACTACCACTGCTTATGTAGAGTTGAGTAGTTACAACAGAGACCATATGGCCTGCAAAGAAAGTATTTATTATTTGGCCCTTCACAGTTAAAGCTCGCAAAGCCCCGAACTAGACTGTGAGTCCCTGGAAGAAAGAGACCGTGTCTTATCTCTATAACCCTAGTCCCCAAGCTAATGTCCGGAAGGGAGGAGATACAAAGGTACATACTCATGCAGGAGCTCCCAGTCCCAGAAGTCGAAATGTTCTTTGTTTGCTTGTGTTCACTGTGCCATGCCCCACCTAATCCTTTTTTTCTCTGGGATTATTTCTTCAAATATAATTTAATTTAAATAATTAATACATAATTATTATACAAAATTTATACAGGCAATATAGTTTTAATGTTTCCCTTACCTTTCCACTATTTGCAATTTTCCTCCAGGAGAAAGATCATTCTAGTTTTATTATAAAAACCAAGAGAATACTGGGTATATGAGAAATTTGTTTAAAACAATGAATAATTCTCTTAATAGAGCAAATCTATTATATAAATTCGGCACTTTTTTTTTTTTTTTAAAGATTTATTTATTTGACAGAGAGAGACAGTGAGAGAGGGAACACAAGCAGGGGGAGTGGGAGAGGGAGAAGCTGGCTTCCCGCCAAGCAGGGAGCCAGACGTGGGGCTCGATCCCAGGACCCTGGGATCCCAACCTGAGCCGAAGGCAGATGCTTAACAACTGAGCTACCCAGGCGCCCCGGCACTGTTTTTTTTTTTTTTAAGATTTTATTTATTTGTCAGAGACAGAGAGAGAGCACAAGCAGGGGGAGCGGCAGACAGAGGGAGAAGCAGACTCCCCGCTGAGCACGGAGCCCAACTCAGGACTTGATCCCAGGACCCTGGCAGCATGACCTGAGCCGAAGGCAGCCGCTTAACCGACTGAGCCACCCAGGCGCCCTCGGCACTGTTCTAAGAAGAAAGGAACTAACATATATTAATTACCTACCATCGTCTAGCATTCTGTGGGCTGCTCTGACGAGCCTCTCTCATTCAGGCATCAAGATGATCCTACAACACGGGTATTATTATCAGTGTGCCCATTTTACAGACGAAGAAACCAAGGCCAAGAGAGGTAAAGCAACTAGTCAAAGGTCAAAGGGCTCTTCAATAGGAGATTATAAATCCCTGTCTGGTAAAAATTCCTATTCTTTCGCCCCATAAACTCAAAGAAACAGCTCTGGTTCATGCAAAGAAAAACAATTCCGTGGTGTATATTACATTGCCACGGGTTATATGGCATTTGTCTTGCTGGGGCTGTAACACTTCCCGTACATGGAAGAACAGTATTGTAGTGGAAGTAGGACAGGCTTTGGTGTTATTTTGTCGTTACGGTGACTAAAAAAAAATAACCTGTAAAGAGCCTGTGAATAGCAGGTGCTTCGTAAATGGCCGCGGTTAAAAATAAGGATATCCCAGTATCTTTATTTTTCATAGAAAATGTTAGCACCAAAATGCTGGGGAAAGCCAAGGTCAACATTCTGAGACCAAATCTTGGGCTTCCTGTCAAATAGTCATCTTCTTTATACTATATGAATCCAAATAGTTGAGAAGCTAACCCAGCCCTTCTCCTGTTTCGAAACTGCTCTCACTATCTTGAAAGGACATGAATATTTGGTGAAAAGGTCTCTTCAAACAAGGATGTTTTTCCTTCCTCTGACTCAGATTGGAAGGCAGGACACCTGTGAATCGTTAACGATCACCTTTTCCAGGAAGACAGCCAACACCGACCTCCCAAAAACAGGGCTCGCAGCCCTGGTGCTGTACCTGGCCCTCACCCCGTCCCTGCTTACTGAACCCAACAAATGGTCTAAGGAGAGCAGAGCACAACTTTTTGAATTTTTACCAACCTGACTTTTGTCTTCACTGCACTTGGGCTGAGCTGTAGTTTACCATTATCTCTGAGGAAGAGCATCAGTGGATAAACAAGAGCCTGGAGGAGGGTTGACACTTACAACCCAACAGGAGGGCTGAGCCCGGGCCCCGAATGGGACTGTCGGGAGCTGGCCTCAAGGTTGAGAGCACAGATTCCAAGTCACGGGCACGGGAGTTTAGATTCTAGTTCTGCCCTCTGAGATTCTTGTGACTGGGTTAAGTTATTTCGCCTCCTGGGGCCTGAGTTGCAACATCTGTGATATGGGAGTCACAAAACCTATCACGTCGCTTTCTTAGGGGTCAAAATCATATAAAGAATGTGTCTAGTGTACTAACTGGCACAAGGTGATTATCACTTATTAATTTTGTCTTGTCATTTCAGCAGCTCCTTGGGGGCTTCTGTCTGTTGGTAAGTAACATCTGAATGTGGGAGGAATAAAGCTACTTTCAAAAAGACTTTTGATATTTAAAGCTGCCTTATTCATGGAGGCTTACCCCTAAGGGATCCGAAAGAAGGGGTATTTTTACCAGTTGTGCATCCTGTCTGCCTGGCCAGCACCGGCACAGGGAGTGGGAGAGGCCAGGAGAGAAGCTGCCCCGGTTGGGGCGGGGTGGGGGGGGCGCCCAGCTGTATTCCCAGCCGGGGAGGGACCGCCAGGAGAGCGGGCACAGGTCGGCACAGGGGTTCTGTGTGCTCTCCAAGTCTTCCGCCAGACCCCAGGATGCAATGCCCTTCACTTTGACCTCTTAGGCAGCGTATGGGAATAGCAACACAGCACCGGGTCCCAGACTCCACAATCATTTATTAGATAGACTATTTCTCTGACCAAAAAGGAGAAAAAGTAGCAGACAACACTATTCTACCCAAAACGGTGCTTACATTTTTTTTTTCCTTGAACTATTAATCTCCTAAAAACACTGGGCCGAACTGGCAAGGTGACAGCAAAATGTGACTGTGCAGTTTGTCTCCTCGGCTGCCCAGAGCTTGGCGGGGAGCACGAATGTGCAGATACAGCCCAGGGGGGACGGGGAGAAGCAGGGGGGCGGCCCTACCTGGGGCGGGGAGGAGAGGGCCCTTCACCTTCCACTGTGGGTGCCTCTGACATCCTGGGCCCAAGTTCACTGGCAGACAGTTCTCCAAGACCCTGCCTCGAACAAACTTCCAAATCATCCTTCAGTCCAAGCCAGAATCATCTCCCAGAGGGTACTGCTTCCTACTGGGAATCAATTCTCCTGAGGACAGATCACAGGAGCCCGCACGGGCCTGGCCAGATGTGTGGGAGAGGGCAACGGCGAATGTGCTAGCCAGTCTGAACCTCAGCAAGAGAAGAAAGGGCAACAGGGACCCTTTCATGCCAAAGTAGCTGCAAAGCGGTCACACCGTGGTCCCCAGGCGGTCTCCCAGTGGCTCTCCAATGTGGCTTTGCAGGATGTCCTCAGCCCCCTTCACGCTGCAGTGTGGTCAGAACTACACAAGATTGAAGGCTGGCGATGGGCCTGGGACGGCTCGCTCCAGGGAGGTCACCCTTCTGCCGCTAGTGGACTAGAATGACACGACCTAGGAACTTGTCACGAGAAGCCCCTTCTGGTGAACACAATAAGCAGCTGTTCTGCTCCTGGTGACCCCCCGAAAGCCGGGGTCTTTCTGCCATAGCGCTAACTTAGGTAGTCTCCATTCTTGCTCTCTCTCTAAGGCAAAGAGGAAGCAAAAGATGAGATAAAGTGAATGGTCCCTAAATGAAAGCTTGCCCCTGGATTGTGCTCCCGTGGACAGCTGCACTTTTAAAACAGATTCGTCTCTGGGTCAGCAGCTGAAGCATCTTCTCGAGGGAGCATGTCTGTAGGGGCACCAGTAGGTGTGCATTTCAAAAAGGGAATCGACGGTCAAATAATGTATGGTGACATCCCATTAAACAAAGTGAAGCCAGGGTCTCATTTGCAGGATTTCTCAGAGCCTTGATGCTGTTAACATGCATCATGCATTCTGAAGAGGGGGGATCTGCATGTGGCCCTTCCCAAACTTATTTGACCTTGGAAACCTCCCTCCCCTTGAGAGGGTATATTTTTGGATTGCACAATATGAGAGATGTTGCCATGTATATTTGGTGTGCCCTTCAGGACCTACTGTCTGATCACAATGCAAATTACAACACATGACAATTCTGGGATTTTAAGGCCGGAGTCAAACAGTCCTGTCAGCCCTGGCAATCCACATGAGGGGAGGTGGGGTGCTAGCCATGTGAATCCAAGGACACTGAAAGTAAGCCTGGGCATTAAGGAGGGCTCGTGATGGAATGAGCACTGGGTGTTGTATGCAACTGATGAATCATGGGACTCTACCTCGGAAACTAATAATATACTGTATGTTAATTAATTGAATTTAAATAAAAAAATTAGAAGAAAAAAAGAAAGCATAGGGATTTTTTTTTCTACTTTCAGTCAGAGAAAATAAAAATGATAACTGTTTTCCTCTGTCTTTGCAAGAGATTATAAAGGCTAATTGGTAACAGATGGACAAGCATTAAATACTCCTAGGAAATGATACGCAAAAGGTCAACCGCAACAAAAGGCAATCAGCCGTGTACAATTCAGCCTCCTCAAAACACAAGGCAACTGCCCCGCTCGACCCTGCTCCTGTTGCAGGAGGCCACTCCGTCATCAGCCCACGTCCAGTGGCACTTGCGTCCTCCGGACGAAACTGCAGACCCTCTCTCATTCTTTAAAAAGCAGCCTATAGGCCCCAGAGAAGCAGAATTTCAGTTGGGCAAGATGAAAAAGTTCTGGAGAAGCCTGGTGGTGACAGTTGCACAATAATGTGAACAATGCCACTGAACTATATGCTTAAGAATGGTTAAAATGGTACATTTTACTTTATGTATATTTTACCGCAATTTTAAAAAAAGCATTTTTTTTTTTTTTTAGTGTATCTTCAAATCTTACCTTGAACCATTCAATTGTATGTCAGTTCTACCAATGACAAAGCCAAGATTTGGAACGGGGGAAATGGGCTCGTCTGGGTTCCATGTCACTTAAACACAGATGGCATTATCACTTCGAAGAGAACCCCAAATTACAACATTAGCACAAAGTACTGGTGCAACCACTTCTTGTGTATTCTCAGTCCCAGGGAGTATAATCTCAAGAGAATCTGCAAGGTCCAGACCCCTGTGGGGTCAGGGGGGCATGGGCAGAGGGAGAAGCAGCCTCCCTGCTGAGCAGAGGGTCTGACCCGGGGCTCGATCCCAGGACCCTGAGTCACCGGAGTGACTATACCTCGCAGCGAGACAGCCTTTGTCCTCAAACTTGCCCGTGAGTGGAAGAGTGGAAAGGAAAATCCCTCTCCAAAAAAGGAAGAGTGACCGCAAATCCCTATGTCATATAGCCACCTGCGCCCTTCAGCCTTTGCTTTCAACCTCACACGACGTTCAAGGCAGGTTACCCCAAGCTCTCCGGTCCCGCCCTCGCCTAAGTAGGTTTTCCTTCTCCTTTCGAATCTCTGTCCCACAGCCAGCAGCCCGTCCAGGCCCACTAGGAGCTCATCCTCGGGGTCAGAGGATGGCACAGCTTCAGTATTTAATGACTCTTTATTACTCACCTGAGTGCCACACCCCAGGGAAATAACAGGGCAGAAAGCGCTGTCCCTGCTCTCAAGGGCTTAGAGTCTAAGAGCGGAAAATGGCCAGGAATTAAAATGACACCTCTGAGAAATGAAGAGTCGTGATGGCAGATGTCCTTCAGGTGCTGGGACAGTGCATCAGAGGGTCTGTTTTCCATTTTCCATCACGACTTCCTGGTGTGAGCTGTCCCAGCCTTGCTCAGGCATGGGGCTCTGGGTGAGAGAGAAAGCTGCACTGGGAGATAGGAGAGGGAAGCGTGGGGCAGGAGGGGGAGCCACGCCGGGGCCAGACCCGGAGGCAGAGACGAAGGGGGTGGCGAGCAAGGGGGCAGGTCCTGCAGGGGCCTTGTGCACCAGGTTACAGATTTTAAATGGAATTAGAATGTTAACCGAAAGCAAACCTTCTTTTAGCCTTTGCTACTGTTGTTAGAAATACCCTGATTAAGGATCTCAGCCTTTGGGAGGAAGACAACCAAATCCCTGACCCTGGCTCTTCACGGGACACGGTGGGGTAGCAAAGCCTCTCGAAACAGCCTACCTGTGGGTGGGTGTGAGGGTTGCAGGCTGTTGACCAGTCATTGCTTAACAGCTTTAGAGACGTGGATGAGCCCGAAAAGGAGGAGGATTAACCCCACCGTGGTATGAACTCCTTTCATGTCTTAGCTGAGGTAGCTGCACAATGTTTTAGAGAGTAGGAACAGAGAGGGAAATTCTGAGAACCAGAACATTTAAGGAGACCTAGGACATGTACCTAAATGAGGAGCAGCAGACTAGCCTGGGGACGAGGTGGGGCTAAAGGAAGAGGGTTTCTCAAAGTGAGAGCGTGGAGTAGTCCCAGGTATCCGTGGCTCAGTCATTTGCCAGGGCTGATCTCAACGACGCGCGGTGCCCTTCCATACTTCCGGTTTGAAAGGTCTAAAGGATGGCTGGAACAGTGCCGCAAGCCGTACGATGCACCAGCAGAGCTGACTGCATGGCCGCCCTCCCAACGCCAGTGGAGCTCCCTGCAGAAGAGGACTCAAAGCACACACTCTGCTGAGAGGGAGTTTGCGCATCGGCCATTTCATCTGATGCCCACAAAGCCTCCTGCACAAAGTGTCATCCCCACCTTGGCAGTTCAGTTCCCAGAGGCTAAGGAACCCCGAGCGCTTCACAGAGGTGAAGATGTAGCACCGGGATCTAGACCCGGGTCTTCTGCACCGAGCGCCACGCTGGCCCCCCCCCGGCCCGCCTCTCCGCACAGCGCCTGCACACAGGGTGCCCCAGGCTCTGCTGCACGCACACTGACCCCTCACAGCCACTCCGTGTTGGGGAGAGAGCTGGCTGGGAGCCCATGACAAAAGCCCATGTTTAAAACCATTTTTTAAAAAATGTCTTTTTCCCAGTCATGGGACTGCTTTTACAAAACCTAAAGGGACCAAGCTTCTTTGCCCCGGTGCAAAAATGCCGTTCAAAGCACTAAATACCCAAACGGAGGGAGAACCTTCTGCTTGGGCTCAAGTCACTTCAACAGCCGTCAGGATAAATGTGCCAGCATGCTGACATGCCAGGGGTCTCCAACCTCTAAACTGTTATTCACTAAAAGTGCATCACTGGTTGCTTAACCTGCTTTAAAAAAAAATGCAGGTCATCGCGGGATGACACGTATGCACAAGCACAAACATGCTTCTTGACAAAATGCTGACTGATTCGCAAACACAGAGAAATGTAAAATCCCTGTGAAAAACACATCTTCGTATGTTTAAAAATGGTGGGAAATGTCTGCCTACATTTCATGGCTTCCTTTAAGGTTTCCAGACAGGAGGTGACAGATTGGTGGGGCTGTCTCTCCTTCTCTCAGCCCTGTTGAGAAATACCCTGCTAACTCCCTCTTTAATCCAATGAAGGAATAAACAGGATTCTGTAGGGCAGGCTCCATCAGAAAAGAATTCCCCTTGGCCCAGGCCCCTACAAACTGGGCCCTTGGCACCATTTGCATTCAGCTGTGGGCTGGGTGACAGATGCACCCTGTGCTCTGTTTGGGGTTTGCTCCAAAGATTCTTTAACCTGTGAGCTATCTGTCCTCACAAGGCTTACCTGGGTTGTCTTTTTTTTTTTTTTTTTTGAGAGAGAGCATGAGTGGGGTCAGAGGTGGGGCATGGGCAGAGGGAGAAGCAGCCTCCCCGCTGAGCAGAGAGTCTGACATGGGCCTCGATCCCAGGACCCTGAGACCATGACCCGAGCTGAAGGCAGACGCCTAACCGACTGAGCCACCCAGGCTCCCCACCCGGGACTTCTTAAAGAGAGGAAGGAGAAGGAAGCTCTCAGCGAGGTCCCAGCAGCAGGCGGGAGCTACAAAACAGGCAGGAAGTCCTGGCTGCTCACAGGGGCTCTGTGTCACAGGACATGGGATCAAACTACAGTTGACTCTTGAACAATACAGGGGTTAGGGGTGCTGACCGCTCCCCACCACCCGTGCAGTCAAAAATCCACATCTTACTTCGGTAGGGAAACAGTATCGAGATTCCCACCCCATAGAGATGGTAGCCCCCCTCCCCACAGGTACCCTGTCACTCCAGCTTCTACCCTTAAAAAGAAAAGACAGAGAAGGAAACTTACCTAGATTATAAACAAGTCAAGATTTCTCACTAGCTGCTCTCATTCTGTCAATCAACTTCCAAACATTAGAGCTAAAAGGGAGTAAAGACCAGAAAGGATGTACAAAATTCAGCTTATAACGTTCACGGCCCTCTATGTGGCATAGCCCCAAACAGGAAGCAACGCACGGGCCCATCAACAGGTGACGAGAGAAACAAAACGTGGTGCGCACACGCAGAGGGACACCGCGTGGCAACGGAAGGGAGCGACTGCGGGTTTACGCCGGAACCCAGACGGATCCCAGAGACGGTGCTGGGGGACGCAGCAGACACAAAAGCCTGCATGCTGTGTGATTGATTCCATGTCTGTGACGTTCTGCACCAGGCAGAGCTGAGCTTTGCTGCTGGAAATGAACACAGCAGCTGCCTATGGGGGCGAGCTGATGGGATGGGCGTGAGGGTATCGAACGGGGTGAAGGCAGTGTTCGAGATCTTCATTTAGATGGTGGCTACTGGGTGGAATGGGAGTTGAAACCCACTAAACTATACACTTAAAATCTCTGCCTTTTACCGACATGTTAATGATACCTCCATTTTCAAAAAATCTGCCCTTAATGGTTTTAAATGGGTCCCCAAAGACGAGACAGAAATACCCAACCGATTGGGGCTTCGCAGCTCCTTCCTCTGCTAGTTCTCAGGAGGCAGGCAGCAAAGGGGCAGGGGCTCACGGGGCACCGACCACCATTCGCTGACAGAGCATCTCAAATAGCTAGATTAAGGGCAAGGAGGGAAGGCATCTGTGTGCACTTTCCCTTCTGCCTAAGCAGATCTCTTGGCCGAGCACTCAGAACAGAGAGCGAACAACTCACACAGTTGCTATTTCGAGGCCTGAGCTTCTTAACAAACGTGGTTATGGGTTGTCTGTCCAACAGTTCAAGACGAGAGCGTTATTGTAACTGTATCAAAGGCCAGCAAAACAGGAGCCCTACCCTGGTTTACAAAGTCCTCCCTAGAAACACGGGCGGGCGGGGCTAGCAGCACGCTGGGAAGGAGCTACGGCCATGCCCACCTGCAGAAGCCCGAGGCTCACCCACGCAGTGGTGCCCCAGCAGGAACTGGAACGCGGACCCTCCGGGGCGCAAACCCCGCCCCTGCCCCTTTGCTCAGCTGGGTCCATGTAGCCACGTTCTTTTAGCCTCTCTGAACACCAAGTTCCGTCTGAGTAGCCGGAGCCAGGCCCCCTTCTCAGGAGGGTGGTTGTCAGGACTCAGCGGTGACACGTGTGGGACACTGGGCCCAGTAATCCTGCCGCAGCCTCCTGGTCCTCTTCCTTCCCTTCCCGCCGCCCCCCGTGACGTGCCCCACAGGCCCTCCCATCCTGGTCTCAGCCACCTCTTCTCTCTACCTGCCCCCTTCGGTCACCACCTGGATTCCAACAGTAGATAACATAGATGGAAAGCCCTCTTCCTGCAAAACCGACGTGAAAGACAGAATCACTGTGTTCCGGCGATTCGAACCTTCCTCCTCCTCCCTGAAAGGACTCTGTTGTGGGTTGCATTGTGTCTCCCTAACACATTCTGGTGAAGTCCCCCTGGTGCCACAGAACCTGACCTCATTTGGAGACAGGGTCTTCACAGAGGTAATCAAGTTAAAGTGACATCGTTAAAGTGGGCCCCAGCTCAGTGTGACTGAGGTCCCTAGGAAAAGGGGCAATTTGGACACAGAGACACAGACGTTGGGAGGATGATGTGAAGACAGGAGACACAGGGAGAAGGCCACATGAAGGTGGGAGATTGGAGCCAGGCGTTTACGAGCCAAGAACACCAAAGATTATAGCAACCACCAGAAGCCAGGAGAGGCCTAGAACAGACTGTCCCCCCAGCCCTTGGAAGGGACCCACCCCACCGACACCTTGATTTCAGACCCCCTGGATGCTTCGTGCCCCGCCACCTGCCTTCGTCTGCCTCGCCAGCGAGTCTGGTCTCTCTCCCTTCCCCAGCACACCTGGCCGGGGGCTTAGCACCATCCCCTCATCTCCTCCAGCACAGCCAGCTTTGTCTTCTGAAAATGTGACACTGGGCGGATGGAGAGAGCGTAGATGCTGGAGCTGGGGTGACGCACTGGAGGGTGCTGACTTCACCAATCGTGATAGCGTGTCCCTGGCCAAGTTTCTTCGCATCTCCACCTCCGTTTCCTCACCTGGCAGATGTTGATAACAGGGCTGCTTCGCTGGCTTATTGCAAGGGTGAAGCGAGAGGCCTGCTCAAAGCAGCCAGTACGCGGTGGGGACAGGAAGGGCACCCGGGAAGGTCATGCTGCCGTGCCCTTGCTCAAAATCCTTCAATACCCTCCGTCACCTGCCACAGTCCAGAGTCCTCGGCAGAGAGCAATGGGCTGTGCTGGTCATTTACAACGCCTCTTCTCGCCAGTTCCATTCTTTGCAGAACCCAGCTGTGCAGGTACCCTCCTCCCATATGACTCAGGGTCAGGTGGCCCATCCCCACAGCACACAGGGCAGCCCCTGGTGAGTGGTGTTGGTCCAGGGGCAGGTATGAGGTGAGGCGGGGTCCACTAGAGAGGAGGATTCACCCACCATGCTCAAGGAGAAGGTGGCTATTTCCTTTTCTCCAAGTCACAAGGGGGCAGGGGGCAGCAAATGACCCGCTGTCGTGGGAAGCCACCTTGCCACTACAAGGGACTCAGCGTTTGTTACGGGCTGAATTGTATCCCCTCAAAATACATCTGTTGAAGTCCTAGCCTCCGGTTCCTCAGAACGTGACTGTATTTGGAGAAAGGGTTTGTACAGAGGTTTAAGTTAAAATGAGGTCACTGACCAGTGTCCTTATAAGAAGAGATGAGGACACAGACATGTGCAGAGGACAGACCATGGGAGGACACAGGGAGAAGACAGCCATCTGCAAGCCGAAGAGAGAGGCCTCAGAAGGAACCAACCTGCCAACACCTTGATCTTGGACTTCCAGCTTCCAGAACCGTGAAGAATAAATTCTGTCGTTTAAGCCACCCAGTCTGTGGCACAGACTAATAATATAGCATTAGAATGAACCAATGCTGAGAAGGCCTAGAAGCACGCAGGGGAGCCTATCCTCTCTCTGGACTTCCAGAAACATCACAGGTATTTCTGTATATATTTTTAAGCCCGTTTGATCCGAGGTTTTCTGCGATGTGCAGCACCCTGATGAACCCCAAGCTTTCAAACCCCTTCCAACACTGCACGTTCTCCCCTCCTAACTGAAAACAAGTGCTTTCCCCCCTCCTTCCAAGGACATACATTCTGATTATTCCCCACTCCTACCTGCTCTTCCTCTTCACCATTCTTTGGCTCCCTGCTTCCCTCTGCCCGTCTCTGCCCCCGGGACCACCATTCTCCAAGGCCCACCTCATGGGCTCCTTCTCCCCTGCAGCTCCAGCACAGTGCCTGAATACGACACAGTACTCTGGACTTCTCCCGTGGGCTGTATTTCCTGCATGCGCTTTTAACTTATCTGAGACTAGACCACTGTCTTTACTAGATCGACTCGAACAGATGACTGAAGAAACACTGCTGTGTGTCACCGCCTCCCAGACTAAAAGAGAAAATGCCTTCTGCAGACTGAAAAACCTATTTTCAATATGGTAAACTATGAGTCTTTAAATTCCCTGGTAACCTTCTGCCTGTCCAAGGTCATTTCAGTTTCCCCAAAAATTGCTTTTGGAGATGAGATTCATAATCGAGGTCACAGTTTTCCTTTTCACCACCCCTCCTGTTAGTCACTTATCTGAGACTCTGTCAAAAAAGAATTAGAACTATAAATGGGGAAGAATCCGATGGCAGATGAGAAATTAATTAAAGAGAGACACCACTGCTTATACTTAAACCACAATTCAATTCAATTCAAACCGGTATCAGGAGATGCACAAAACCAAAAATAAAAGAAAAACGAAACCTGAAACACCCTCATAGCCTAGACAATACCCATATTTGAAAAGCTGTTTCTTATGGGACTTCCCAGAAAAACTTCCCAATAAAACTTTTATTGAAATAATAAAAACCCTACCTTGGAACACAGAAGATTGGATGACTCACCAAGCAATATGGCTCCAGAAACAAGGAGGCCCCTATGAAGAAACATCACCTTCCTGCATTTCACTACCTCTCACTGGATGACCTCTAGTTGAGGCATCTTTATTTACTACTTGGAAGTTCCTTCTGAGAGCCAGATCAGACCCTCTGGCCAGCTCCAGGACACACAGCTCTCTGACCATCTGTGGCCCTTGACAGTTCTTTATTTTACTTTAAAGATTTTATTTATTTTTTGGCAGAGACTGAGACAGCGAGAGAGGGAACACAAGCAGGGGGAGTGGTAGAGGGAGAGCGAGAAGCAGGCTTCCCGCAGAGCAGGGAGCCCAATGTGGGGCTTGATCCCAGGACCCTGGGATCATGACCTGAGCTGAAGGTAGACGTTTAACGACTAAGCCACCCAGGCGCCCCTGATAGTTCTTTATTAGGGATACCAAGAATACCAAGCACAAACTCCCAAAAAGTAATACGAATGAGTGGGACAGACAGATGATGCCATGAACATCTAAGGAAGGAAAGATCTCTCTGGGGAGGGTGCTGAGGCTGCCTGGGGCCTGGACCTCCCTGCGGCGGGGAGGCTGGCTTAGGTTACCGAAGGGGGCACGTCCCCAGCAGCCCCAGCTAACACCGCACACGCTTACTTTCACAGGTGCTGGCCCTAAGCACGGGTGAATGTCATGCTAGGCTCACTTTAAGTTCACTGCCTGTGCCCAAGGGAGATGTCAACCCCGGTCTGTTACTCAGTGAATGTAAGCAGTGCTTATGTTTGATTCTGAACTCTTCTAGTGCTTGGTGTCTGTGTCCCCCGGGGGGGTTCTTGTTTCCTGCTGCTGAAAACATTTCAAACCACCTTAATGGGAATTAATTATGGAAAAGACTAGTCTGAATTAGAGGCATTTTGAAAATAAATACCTTTACTTCCAAATAAATGTTTCCTTTTCAAGTAATTAACCATTATTCCAAGCAGAGGTTCAAAGGACCTACTTTAATGAGTGACTTGGTCATTAGCAACATTCATTTGTACATAAATATGCTAAGGCAGTGTTTCATAATGTGCTTCCCTAGGTAAGCTAAACGTGCCCGCTGACACTCAGTTTACACCATTTATGCACTTAGCAAACCCTTTCTTCACAGAGGGCAAAGGGGCCCTGGCTGCACTGTAATAATTCCGGTGTGATTAATCGCCCTTCTATAGCTCCTGAGCCCGCATACCAATGCTCCCCTTGTGGGTTACAAAGGAGCCAAGGTCTCACCCCAGCTGACCCGGCCATCTGTCGGGTATGGTCAGAAAATACAATGAACTTTTGTATTAGCCTCCACCAGGATTTCTCAGACTTGGCATGCTCAACTGGATCATTCTTTGCTGCGGGGGCTGTCCCGTGCATTGTGGGATATTCAGCAGCATCCCTGGTCTCTACCCAGGGGACGCCACTAGCATCCCCTTTCTCGGCTATTTCCAGACATTGGCCAATGTCCCCTGGGGGGTATCCACCCGGAAATCATCTAGTGAACTTTTTTAAACAACTGATGCCTGGATCCCAAGTTCCAAAAGCTCCCAGGTGACTCTGAGAGCTCTAGCCACCAACACTGCCATCCTAGATTCAGACCCGTTCAGTATGTCCTTTCATGAGAAGAAAAAGCCCTGGGACTTAAAGTTCTGAAAAACGGTGACTAAAGCCAACATATAACCCATTCCAGAGCCCGGTAGGAATTCAAGTTTGATTAGCTGCTATTTCTTAGCTTTCAATAAACTCAATAAATGGACTTCAATAAACAGAATTTGACTTTTGGTCTGAGTTGACCATTGTCTACTGGGGGAAAACCCAACTGATCCCCAAGGACGGACTTCAATAAACGGAATCTGACTTTTGGTCTGAGTTGACCTATGTACCACTGTCCTCTTCCTCTTCTTGTCATCCTAGAATTAAATCACCTTACCTTGCCCAGATGAGAGTAATGGCCCCTTTACTATCTGTTTACCTTTGCCATTCAAGAAATGTTAATTGAGCACCTACTAGAGCCGGGTGCTGAGGATACAGATCTGGGCCAGGAAAGCAGGGGTGGAGGATTGGTGGGTGGGGGGCGGAAATAGGGAGCCAGGAAAGGCCTTAAGAAGGTGATGGGATGATGGGGGAGGGCAGGTGGATTCTGGACTGAAGGAGCACCACTTGCAAAGATCAAGCGTTGTTTGAGAAACTGGGGGCTGGAGCACAGGGTCCCTGCACGACCGTGATGGGGGCCCATGCAAGAGAAGCATGCAGGGTGCAGACAGACCATCAGGGACCTTGAAAACCAGCCAACCAGGCCTAACTTCATCCTGAAGGTCATGGATCTGAAGCAAGGAAGTAAAAAAAAAAAGCTTTTCATCGTCAATTTAGAATCAAAATCACTGGGATTTGAGGCAAGGGGGGTAGATAAGATCAGGGGCCAGGGGCCAGATGAGAGGTCTGGTCTAGCAGGCAACCAAACACACAGAGCTAGGGCTCTGAGGAGACATCCGGGTTACAGAGAAAGATCTGCCACTGCCCTACTTAGGGTGTGTGCTGGAACTCAGATATTAGGGGCTGAACTATGTCCCCTCACCCAAAAAACCCCCCCAAAACCCCAAAGCCTCAAATGTTGAGTCCTGACCCTTCGTACCTCTGAACGTGACTGTATTTGGAGATAGGGCCTTTACAGAGGTAATTAACTTAAAATGAGGTCATTGGGATGGGCCATAATCCAACAGGACTGGTGTCCTTGTAAAAAGAGACTAGACCACAGACACACACAGAGGGAAGCCCGTGTGAGGACCCAGGGAGAAGGCGGCATGCGCAAGCCAGGGAGAGAGGCCTCAGAAGGAACAGCCCTGCCGACACTTGATCTCAGACTTCAGCATTTAGACCCGAGAGGAACTAAATGTCTGTTAGCCCCCCCCCCCCAGCCCGTCTGTGGTACTTGTTACGCAGCCCGAGCTGACTGAGACTCTGGGGAACCATCTGAAGGGAGCAGGTGGTGGAAAGGATTCTCGAAGGAGAAGAGCAACCAGCAGAGCACAAGAAAAATCCGGAAAAGCAGCCTCCCCCCGCCAATCCCAAGGAGAGAGTGTCAAGGACTGAGCAGTTACCGGCAACGCCCCACAGAGGTTGACCCAGACCGCCGAAGCCGTCCCAGGGATCTGGCATCAGGCAGGCTTGACACCATCTGGGGCGCAGAGACCACGAGGCCCAGCAGGCAAGGCAGGGACGCTGGGCGAAGCTGGCGCCTCCCAAGAGCACGGACACACAGACAGTGAGAGGGCCGTAGCCCCTGGGACGTGGCCAGCCTTGTGACAGGGGCTTTGCGAGGGCTCTCATGGAGGCCCACACCAACATGCGTGCTCCAGGGGCAGCATACGGCGGCCGGACAGAAGCCAAGAGGCCTGCCGTAGGGGTCCGAGGACACAGTGCCACATGGACCCAGCCTGGGCCCGGGGGTTCTTCTGCCCTGGGTCTCTACTCTCGTTTCTCCATTACAAACCTCAGATAACTCATTGTCTACTGGGGGAAAACCCAACCGATCCCCAAGGATGGACTGTGGGGGCCTGGACGGTCGGGCCCCAAGTTCTGCTGCAGGTGTCCCCCTCCGCGCCCTGCACTAGTCCCTTCCCAGCCTGTGTTAGCTCCTCCGCAGACGAGGCCCTTTCTATCTTTCAAGACCCCAGCCCTCCTTTGGGGCCCAGCTCAAAGGCTGCAGCACCCGGCTCCCCCTGCCATGGTGGGAACTCCCAGGGCCGAGCACATACCTCGCAGGCTTTCTTGGGCCTGAGCACTTCTGCACCCCTCACCCTCAGCTCCCAGCCCTCACACGCTCGACTCAGCTGGTCCCACACTGGGCCTAGAATCCTCCATTTACCAACTGTCTTGGCTACACCACGAGCTCCTTCTTCAGGGCAGAGACCATCTTCTACCCATCTGTGTCACCCACCCAAGGCGGAGCAGAAGGCCTGCCTACAGAACAGATGTTCTGACAGAAGGACCAGAGCCAGGCACCACACAAGTGACTGCAGAAATCACCTCTAACGGGGGAGGGGAGGGATGAAGGGGTTGTACGAAGCAGTCTTCAAAAAGTAGAACGACACCTATGTCCACAGCAGCATTATTTCCAACAGCCAAAAGGTGGAAGCAACCCAATGGTCCATCAGTGGATGAACGGATAAACAAAATGTGGTTTATACCTAGCACAGAATACGGTTCGGCCTTAAAAAAGGAAGGAAATTCTGACACATGCTACAACGTGGATGAACCCTGAGAACATTCCACTAAGTAAAATAAAGCCAGTCACAAAAGAACAAGGACTAGAATGGCTCCGCTGAGGTGAGGTCCCTGGAGTAGTCAGATTCAGAGAGAGAAAGTGCAGTGGTGGTTGCCAGGGGCAGGGGCAGGGGGAGGCGGAGGGGGCTGGGCACTTAGCGGTGAATGGGGACAGAGTTTTCAGTTTGGAAAGATGACAAAGTCCTGGAGATGGATGGTGGTGATGGCTGCACAGCACACTGTGACTGTATTTCATCCCACTCAGTTGTACACGTAAACATGGTTAAAATGGTATATTTTATGTTATGTGGATTTTACAATTAAAAAAAAAAACTTTTTAAAAAGTAGGACAAAAACTTTGTGTTCACTGCAAACGCTCATGTATATTCATTGGAGAACAGTGGAGTTCCTCAGTATGTAACAATCAAGGGTGCCCAATTTGTAAAGCATCTTTTAAACACACAGAGAAAAAGCAGCTTTTAATCTAATCTGGGAGGAAACACTCTGTAGTGCAAATTACTATGCTGAGTGCATAACCCAGCCATAATTTAATATGACCACGGGGACGTCTGAGCTGCTTGACGCAAGCATCCATCTCCTTTGCACTTCTTCTTTAAATGATACCCAGAAATAAAGTGTGACTGTTCGCTTTTGGCAGAATTAAATTAGAGAAAGGACTGACCATCCTCTCCATTTAAAAAAATAAATAAATAAAAGGCAGACAAACACTTAAGTAGCATTCCTATGACTTAACATTCTTTACCACACGTTCCTATGACTCAGCTGTTTGGTTCACTGCTCAGATAAGTAAACCAACTGTCTCACTTCTGGGGCAGTATTTTCAAATGTAAGAAGGCTCCCTCCGTGGCTCCTTCTTGCTGCATACCTTGAGTGAACTAAACGTTCAACACAAAACTGGCTAGGGCTTTGTGAAGCTGTTCCCTGGGAAAAACAGACGCACAAAAAGTATGTTGCACTCTGACTACAAGACATCTAGAAAAAGATATAAAACACAACCAAGGCACAGAGAAGCAGAAAAGGCACTGAAAAATCAGGAAGAAAGACTTGAAGGGCTTGGGGATCCTTGCTTAGCTCTGCAGCCGTGACAGCTGGCTTTGCGAGAGAGAACGGGCTGGAGCCCCCACGAGAAGCACCACCGCTCAGAAGGGCCCACATCTGTCTTAAAGCTAGGCTGTCACTCTCTTGATCTTAGTAATTTTTGGACGAGGGGTTCTGCATTTTCATTTTGCACTGGGCCCCACAAATGATGTAGCTGGTCCTGAGACCAGCAGAAAGGTTTGGAAAAACAGACACTCACCCTGTGTGGGGTCAGGGGTGGGGGGAACGATTTGTAAAACTGTTTCAGTGACTGCCCGAGGGCTTGTTCCAAGCTCTCTCCGTGATCTGGAGCTAATAACTGAGACCATGTATCACTGTTTCTAGAAAAGAAGCCTCAGGAGGAGTATCCCAGCCAATTCCATACTAAGCTTAAGCTGCCAGGTAAGTTATATCCTGAGTCTTTGGGAAGAAAAAGAATACTTTTAAGTATGTAATGGTTCAATCATCAATGTTCAATTATTCTTGATTAATTGCCAAAAAGATTCATCTCTAATCCCTTCCATCCCAATGAAGAATAGCTACTCCCACCCCCTGCCACATGGTCTGCAGGAGACCCCCAGGGCTGGGTAACCACATCCTCTACTCTGAAACCTGCCTGGACATCAGATTTGCACCCAGGAATCTGGAACGGACAGAGGAATGCAGCGCCTCCGTGCTGACCGGTGCCTGACCAGGTAAGCGAAAGCACGGGCAAAGTCAGCCTGCAGAGGGAACAAAGCTGACTTCTGGAGAAAGGGCTGAGAGCACACGTGACTCCTGACACAGGGCGGTGGCACCAGGGCTCCTGATTCAACCCCTCCCCCACAATTCTCTGGTTTCAGATCCCACCCTACGTTCCCTGAGCCATTCCTGCACCTTTCCTATACATTTCTTTTCTATTTTGTTAATGTAATGTGAAATTTGTTTTCCTCACTTGCAACCAAGAGTCATACAAGAGGTTTTATAGAATCTAATCCTGTGCAAATGGAGTGGCCTCAGGCAGTATTCTATTTCAGCAGTGATTTATTTTAGGGGAACCCAGCTCAATCGGTCAATAATCATTGCCCCTCTTTCCTAGAAACAGAGGCCTTGCCAATCTCTAGGTCACTTGTTTGGAGGAGCATCTGCCTACACATAATGATCAGCACTGAGCAGCCTTGAGCAAATGAAAGGACAAGCCCCCAGTCACAGATGATCAAGGTCTGAAGGCTAGAGGTCAGTCACTGCCCTCTCATGACAAGTCAGCAAGGACAGCGTCCGGGGTGGGTGGGGCAGCCCTCGGGGGGCGCCTGGCCCTCTGTCCAGTTTCCACCTGCCCCTGAGGTGAGCTCTCTGACCCCTGCCACCGAGGTCCAGAGCTACCACCAACCCCTCTAAAATTCCACGGTTTCTCTGATCTACCAGCACAGCCGGCCCAGACTTTTTAACACGTGTAGATGGTTCTCCATCCAACGGCATGACCTCAAGTTCCTGAGCCAAAACCTCTGTGGGGTGTGAAGCCCCTGGCAGAACCCTGCTCTCCGGTTCCTCGAGGTCGGCCAGAAAAGCCTTTTCCTTTTCAGATCCTTTGGAGCCCTGTGACCAGTGACCTGAAGACAAACAAAGCCATTACATGGTCTTGTTCATCAGACTAGAGGTCCGTTTTGGTCAGACTCCTCAGGCCACCCTGGATTCCTGCGTCCTGGAGGAAGGCACACCTGGCCCCCCACGTGATGGGTTTCTGGGCGGAGGGGAGGGGACAGGCACCTCGGAGTGCCCAAGGAATAAATCACGCTCCCAGGTGTGGCCTATCGGCTCCTCCCCACCAAAGTACTTCTCAGATGACTCATTTGACTCATTGGGCCGGTCCTCACCCCCACACACAGGAGGGAGAACGGGATCTGAGATTCCCAGGTTCCTCGGGGTTTGCCGGGCGCCTGGGGGGAGGGCGGTGGGCTCTCCCCAGCTGTTCTCATTCTAGCCTCCCGGGAAGGCGAGCGATGACCCACTCTCCCAAAGACAAAGCTCATGGAGCTGTACCTGTGACTGTCACGGCTGTTGCTAATATCTGCTGGTCCTCAGCAGCCGTCAGGACCTGAACCCACTCCCGCCAGACGGAAAAGCCCTTCTTCCTCTTTCATGGCTGCAGATTCAGGTGAGCTCAGGGAGTCTCAGGGAAGACTTCATGGGTAGAAGACGCGTCAGACACAGCTCCGGGGTGGAGAGGGGCAGGGTGCACTCTGACCACCACACAGCTGGGGTTAGGACAGAAAGACCCGGCCGAGGGCCAGAGAGCAGAGTGAGGATGAGCAGGTCCGAAGGAGGAACAGCGACACACCGGCCGAAGGAAGGAGGAGCGGGCCGGCCAGGCAGAAGGAGCAGAGCTCAGTGCAATGTGCCCAGAGAGGCGCCCTGCCCAAGCCCACCGACTCCACCCCAGTGCACAGCTCCCAACGGCAGTGACCCTTCCCTCCAGGTGTTCACAGGACTGCCATCCCTGACAGGCCGGACAAAAGGAACAAGCCCACCAGCGCCTGCTGGCCCCTCTCCCCTGGCGGGGGCCGCCCCTGGGCAAAGGCAAGAACACCCTGCAGGGTGAGGGGAGCTAGATTCTAGCCCCTGCAGAGCTGGTGGCTCTGGATAAGTCAGCGACACCCCCCACACTCACTCCAGCCTCAGTCTTCTCATCTGTAAACTGAGGACTTTGGACGAAGAGATCGTATTATATGTTAGCCGTGCCTAGGACGATTTTTTTTTTTTTTTTTTTTTACCTACACTAGGCATTTGGTAAAGGTAAAGCTGGTTGAATCGAAGTAAACTCTAGACTGATGGTCTCCTATGTCAGGGTCTTTCAGCTTTGTGCAAATTCAATTTGCACTCCCCCCTTTTGAGCAGGAGGGCAGGGAAAATGCTGGAACACTCCAATGGGCCAGTGCTGCTTCCTAGCAATAGCCCTGGAAAGAGGCTTCAGGCCCACTTGCCCCAAGTCTGGCCTGGACCTGTAGCTGCGATGCAATTTCCCACAGCTTCTCCTCAGAACCTCTTCTTGGGCTGGCCGGCCTCCTTCCCACAGCCCAAACCACCCGGTTTCCCCAGAACCTTCGGTCAGGCGACCTCTCCCCATCAAATGCTCTGCACTCTCCCCTCTGCCTCTCCACAGAGCCCCACTCCCCATCCTAGCTCCCCTTCTCCACAGGCTCTGCCTTGCTGCCCTCCATCCCAATTCATGCCCTCAGCTGACTCGGGTCATCTCATGGCTGATGTTCTGAATGTGACTCATAGCCACCCCTCCCACGTTCCCACCTTCACTGCCTCCTAGCAATTCTAAGCTCTCACCATACCACAGGACCCTTGCAAATGCCATTCTCTCTCCTCCCTCTCCCACTCAAACCTAAGATCTCAACTCAGATGTCAGTTGCACTCAGAGACCAGTCAGTGTAGGCCAGGGTTTTTGTTCTAGTCTTTCATTTCCCTTTCTTTCCACACACTTAACTCCATGTGTATTTAAAGGATTATTATTAGTTAAGGTGTGCCTCCCTCATTAGTCTATAAGCTCTATGGGAGTGGAGCTGTCTACATCTGTCATCCTATCCTGAATACATAGCACAAAGCTTGGCCCAAAAGAGGGACTCATCTATGAAAGGAAGGAAGGAGAAAAGTTAAAAAAAAAAAAGAAAAAAGGGAAAGGAGTGGCCTACAGTCACACTTAGTGGTGTAA
Source organism: Halichoerus grypus (assembly GCF_964656455.1). Classification (NCBI taxonomy): domain Eukaryota; kingdom Metazoa; phylum Chordata; class Mammalia; order Carnivora; family Phocidae; genus Halichoerus; species Halichoerus grypus. The sequence continues at coordinate 121,523,998 of NC_135720.1, forward strand.
GGATCGTTTAACAACTGGATCTCTGCAGAAAACATAAAACCCCGAGGTGTAGTGTTTGCCAATTCCATGGTGTAGATGCTCCCACCATGGCTGCCTTGAAGCCACCAACGGACATTCCTGAGTGTGCAGCTTGACTGGCTTGGAGTCAGCAGAGGCCAAGCGGCTCACGCTCACTGCTGGTTTGTGGCAACGCCAGGACTGACATTCAGAAAACCCATCGTGGTTTCAAATGGCATCAACTTTTGACTCAATCCTACTTTGGACTGAAGGCCAAAATGAATTGAGACCTGCAAAAAATGCTACAGACAAAAGAGGAAAAAGAGGGAAAAAAAAAAAAAGGAGAAAAAAGAGGTTTTCCAGCCAGCTCAGAACAAGAAGATGCAGGAAAGGTGAGCCCCACGGCGTGGGGTAGAGCGTTGGCTCCCAAAAGATGACAAGGGTTGCTTAACAACCGTTTAGCTTCTGGTCTTCCCACTGGTGTCACTGCCAAATGCAGTGTTTAGGACCTTGTTAGGAGCAAGTCAAAGCCTGCATGAAATGCGGGTCGTATCCAGGGGCCTAATATTTATTTCCCTTTCTAGCAATTTATCCTACTAGCTTAACCCAAGCAAAATGGGTATCTGCGACACCAAATGACAGAGGTACCAAGATCAAAAAAATATTAGAAGAAAGTATGGGTCTTTTTCTAATATTCCGGGATTATGGAAGCCCTAAATCTAATGCAAAACCCAGAAACCCTAACAGAAAAGATTAAGTTGACTCTATACAAGCCAAAAGTTTCTGCATAACAAACACACCATAAAAAAAAAAAAAAAAAAAGACAAACAAAGAGCCAGGGGAAAAACATTTACAAGACATCCAGAGAGTTAATTAACCTTCTGCTTGGAGCACTTCTACCGTAACTTTTGTATACTCCTCCCCCCAAACACACACATAGGCAAAGGACCTCAGGAGGGCAGTTCAAAGAAAAGGAAACAAATGGCTCAAAAAATTTCAGACATGTTTAACCTCCTTCCTAACAAGAGGAATGCAAATGACAACAACCACCAAATACACCTCACAGATCCAACGAGGAGACCTTTCCAAGTGTGGTAAGTCCTTGGTCAGGGAGGGTATAGGGAACAGGACCTCCAGCTTGACGGATGGAAGTGGAAATTGGTAAGATCTCTAGAGAGAGCATTTAACAACATCTATTAAAATAAAAATGTAGCCTACTTTGACCTTCCACTTTTAAGAATTTCATGCATACCAGAATTTCATTACATATTATATAACAGCAAAGACTGGAAACAACCTCAGCACCCCCTTGGTAGGTGACTACTTAAATAAATTATGGCTTGCCCATACAATGGAATACTATGCAGACACAGTATTACAGAAGCAAAATGAGGGGCTCTCTCACTGGTGATAACAGGCATAGAACAATGTATGTATTACGTCATTGTTTGTGAGAGACAAATATATAAATGAAAATATACTTAGACTATTTCTAGAAGAATACATAAGAAACTGGTAACCATGGTTGCTTCTGAAGAGGGAAACTGGAGGCAGAGATGGAAGGCAATGTTACTATTATGGTCTGCTTTCTGTACTGTGTGCATGCATTATCTATTGGTCAATCTCTAAACAGAGAGCTGCATAAAGATGTTCACTGCTGTGTTGTATACACTAGACAAAATAAATCAACCACCACTGGGATGACCTGACACTGGGTTATTTTTAAAATATTACTATTGCAATGAAATTGTAATTATTTTTAATCCTAATTAAATTGTACTGAATCACTTTAAATACTTCTAGACTTGAGCCCCAGAAAAAGAATACAAATTACTTCCCAGGATATTTAAACAACTCTCAGATGTACTTACAGGACGAAAGCCAGCAATCTTTGAGCATTCATGGAGAACAGAAGTGTAAGAAGACCGGGGACGAACATCCCAAACTTTATATTATACAAAGAAAAAGAAGGGAGCTTAGAAAGTTTAGCAGCTGACATTGATTTTTGGCAACATTCCAAAGGCTATTCAAGGAAGTGGTGAGCACGGGAAACCAAGGAGGATTCACTCAGAACAACGCAGGATAATGATGCAAATTATTAAGAGGAATATTTTAAAGTCAGCGGTATTGTGTTTTTTTAACCTTGTGTAAAATCTTTGACAATCTGAGCTGCCTGGGGATGCTGGTGTGGGACAGGGAGCCATATCCGGCCTCAGTTCTCCCAGGGCTGACCTCTCAGTGACTCAGAACTTTGTTAGATTTGTTTCGGAAGGGCATGGCTGGGATATAAAATGCAGAGCTATGAATGTCCCTGGGAAGTTGAACATAGGGTTCAACAGCTCCTGGCCCACTCTCGTACATGTTAACTGAATATCCAAGATAATGCTCAGTGTTAAGACTGGCCTTGGATTATTCAACATTCACAAAAGGAAGTAACATAATAAAAGGAAACGTTTGGAAAACTTTATAGGGTTGCACAAAAGAAAGGTGCATTATTATTTTGAAGGCATTGAAAATTTTGGAACAAATACCAAAGACCAAGGCACAAAACAGAAATAAGCAGATACTAACAGAAGACATCTAATGATGCAAAACTATTACGAAGAAACCTAAATTGTGTGCCATGTCACAGAAGCATAGCCTGAGAAATCCTTGACAACACAATCCCACAAAGATTTGGTGACCATGGTCTCCAGATAGAAGCTTGTCGTGTTCACTGAAAGCCTTCATGCATCAACTGCAGGCTTTGTTAGTGGAAGCACAGTGTCCATCCATGCTCCCTTGTAGTTAGGGCACACAGGGCCTGCCAGGCTGTGTTCTGAGTGTCATGTTTAAGAGACACTCATGCCAAGGGGAGCAATCAGCATGGCAAATTCTGTCATGTGTGGAATGGCGGAAGTAGCTGGAGATTTTTTAGCCGGGAAAGAAACTTGGGTATTCTCCGATATCTGAACACCTATTATATAAAGGAAAAAGAATCCTTCAGAAGAGCAAGCCGTGCAAATAGGCATGAGATGGCCTGAGTTATATTCACCCCAAAACATGCTTGTCTGCATGGAGTGAGCTGCCTAGCCAATGGGGCCCTCCCTTCCCATCCTGGAAGGGGTACCCATGTCAGGGATGTTGATCAGGAGAGGAGAGAGGCTTGTCAGCCTGAAGATCCCTTTTAACTACAATAACCTGGGATTCTAACTGGCTTGGCAGTTTCAAATGTGCAGGTGCTATTACGACCTATATGTGATAAGCTGTGTACTATATACGACATACATTAATGATGTATATTTATATTTGTAATACAATATATATTCGTAATAAAATACATATGTATAATATAACACAATAAAACATAATACATGCCTGGCAGTTTTTCTGTATCCCCTCCCTCCCCAACACTTAGGGATAGAATAGGACACTTATTGGAGGGGCACATACAGGCTGAGGGGAATTGAATGACAGAGACATTGTGGGAGATTATTTTCAAGTGGCTAGACGATGGTATGGAGTGGGGAAAGAGAGTACAAAAGGCAACTTCTCGGACTCTGAACTTTCATCCACTGACGGAAGGTGCCACCTTGCACTTCTGCTCTTACAAACGAAGCTGACAGGCACCTGACCTCTAGAATTGCGCACCCGTCACGGTATACGGTCCATATTTGTGCATCTGTGGGCACATCCAGCTGAAGCTGAAAGGCGGCCTCAGTATATGCCAAATGTGCTTGAAGAGCTCTTTAAGGCTTTTGTTATGGAATCGAACACTGTAGAAGGACAGTCCTTTATTTAGATCTGATTTGTGCGAGAAAATCAGTATGTCCTTTCTAGCCTTTATCTTACAAGAAAATGTGTCTCTAACTATTGTCCCGAGGTCTTCAGCTCCCAGTCTTGCCCTGTCAGCTACAGGTAAGCATGACAGAGCTCTGAAGCAGCCCCAAAGCATAGGGCACACATTACTGCCATCTTTGACCCTCCTGAGTGCTAATTTAGAAAAATTGGCCAGCTCTCCACTGTGCCTTTAAAGCCTGTTTCAAGGACTATTTTAGTCCTCTCATCCCCGCCATCCGGCAGTCCCTGGGTCCCCACCACCAGGATAATGATGCTCTATCCCTCCTCCTAACTTTCAAGTTCCCCTCGCCTCTGACCCCAGGACAGAGCACCCTCTAAACACGTTTGCTTTGATCTCTATTATTCCTCCTCTACTTTAAAAAGGGGTTTAAAGTATTTGAAAATGTCACCAAATCCTTACTTGCACAGACATACAAAGGGTGTTAAAATAGTCTCTGTAGTCATTGTTCTGAATTTTTTCCATACTGGTAACAAAAAAACAAAAAAAACAAACAAAAAAAACCAAATGTTGCCCAGCATGGACGGGAAACAGAGTCACAGGAACACATTTGGAAAGGAGAGGCACTGGGTCTGGGGCTGGGGGGTGTCAAGGTGAACCAAGCCTGAAGGATCTTCCCCATTAACAGCTAATCCTGTCAGTTCCCACAGGACAGATCATTTCTTGCCAGGTTGGTACATGATTAAAACAATGATTATGATGATGTAAGAGTTTCATCTTACACATCCATGAGTTACAACTGTTTACTAACACTCATTTGGGGGGAAAAAGCACATGCACACTGTCACACTTCAGTCTCACGTTTAAACAAAGCATTTAAAACTCAGAACTGCCCAGAAGGGGAGGGGAGGTCTACACTTACTTTGAAATACAAATTAGTTATTTAAAACACAGAAGGGACAAAAAACCCAAATTGCTTAATAAATGTCTCTTGTATGTTAAGAAAAATCAGAAAACACAGAGGTCTCCGGGATTGATTTTTCTGCCCGCCACACAGCTCCTCTCAAAAACCACTGCTGCTCATTTCACACAATGCAGTACCTCTGCCAGAGGGGCTCCTTCTGGACTCTGAGCAAGGCGGTTGCTCAGCTAAAGCCTCCCAGGGTCTCGATGCTTCAGACAAAAGCAGCTGCTATGTGGGAGTGGCGGTGGTCCGGGGACACAAAACAAATTCTTAGTTTCCTTCCTATACTCTAGAGATACTCCTGAAGTCCCGAGAAGACATTTGAGGGAACACTGGAGTGGCAAAATCTAAAGTCAAAAATAGCAAATCTTTGGAGAGGAATGAGCACGATGAGAAGGGAAAGGGAATTTGCAAAAGCTCTTTGCTTCTGTGGCTCTTAACTTGGGTTCTTTAGTTGGCTTTAGCCTGTTTGCAAACCCAGCACGGGATGACTGTGGTCTGCCAGAAAGAAGAACATCTGGGAATATGACATTAGTCCCATGGATAGATATTTCTTTGTGGGAGACCACTAGCCTGGCAGAAGACTAGAACCGAGATCCTGGCTCCAGGCATCAGACCCTGAATGAGGCGAGTCTTCCAGAGCTGGCTGGCTGACAGGTCAGCGGCCTCACCTTTCTTGAGGGCCACCCCTGCCTGAATGAGGGTGACAGCTGGAAGGGTAGGGGAAGGGAGCTCAAGTCATTTTGGGGGGAGGGACTCTCTTTCCAAACGTGCACTCGGGCAGGAGTTTGGGTGCAAACTAGGAAAGGCCATGGAGCCCCCTTAGGATTGGGAGGCAGCTTCCCCGAGGAAGGCAGCGAAAAGCCCCCGCCTCACACCCAGGCAAATGCATCTCGTTTGGGGGACGGAGGATTAAGCCAATGCCAGATGCATGTACACACAGGGTAGCATCGCTTTAAGGGACCTCGGTCTGCACGGAGGGAGACCGAGGGCAGGGTGGAGGAGATCCAGGAGTGAAAGGCTCAGGAGAAGGACGCGGGGCCGGGGCGGGCGCAGCTCTTACCTTGCTGACCACGTTTTGGACGAGGCCTGTGCGGATGCCGTAGTCCCACGCGTGGCAGTCGCAGTTGGAGGCGTTGTCCCCCTTGTCCGGAGGGGACGGCAGGGGTGGCGTGTCACCCCCGTCCGCACCGCTGCCGTTGCTAAGGTTGCCCGCGGCCCCCCAGGAGGCAGTGGAGAAGGGGGTGGTCGGGGGGCTGGTCCAGTTGGCCACGTCGCCGGCGTCCCACCGGCCTGTGGCGGTGACCCCCGCCAGCTCCGCGCCTTTGCCGGCCCCGCGGCACCAGAAGTTCGGCTGGTCCAAGAGGAAAGAGTCCGAGAACTGGCTGAAGCCGATGAACAGCGCCGGGATCCAGGTGAGCAGCACGAGGGTCTTCTGGTAGCCCCCGCCCAGGCCCCCGAGGAAGGGCAGCACCGACCCGTCGTAGTCCAGCAACAGGAGGCTCGGGGCCCCCGCCGCCGCCGAGCTGCAGCCCGGGTGCGGGCCGCCGGCGGCCGGATGCGGCGCGGGCAGCGGCTGGATCTCCCCGCCACCGCCGCCGGGGCCCGCGCGTCCCCCGAGGGGCGCCGAGGCCGCCGCGTCCCCGGGCGGCAGGGAGCCGTTCTCCTCGGCCGGGGGCGGCTGCCGCCCGGGCCCGCCGCCCGCCGCCTCGCGCCGCCGGTCTATCGCCATGGCCGGGGCCCACGGCGCCCGCAGAGGCGCATAGAAGCGCGGAGGAGGCTCCCGCGGGCGCCCCGGGCAGAGCGCGCCGGGCCGGGCGCCCGCAGCCGCCGCCGCCGCCGCCGCGGAGGAGGGCCCGCGGCTCGAGAGAGAGCGCTCGGCCGCCCCGGCTGCTTCAGTCCGCCCCCATGTCACCGGCCCGGACCCTGCGCCCCGAGCGCTGCGGCCCCGCTCGGGCGCCGGGCAGAGGGCGGGCAGAGGCCGGCCCGGGCCCTCAGCCGCCGCCGCTCATCGGCTCCGCGGCCCGGGCGCCGGCGGCCGAGGCCGCCGCTCTCCGCTGCTCCGCTGCTCCGCGCCGGCCGCAGGAGGAGGAGCGGACGCCGCGCCTAAGCCGGGCGGCTCGGTGCCCTGCGGACAGCTGTGCGGGCGGCGCGGGCGGCGGTGCGGGCAGCGTCCGCTTCTCCCCGGGAGCCCAGGATGTATTTATCCGGCCTCGGGCGCCTCCCGGAAGCCGCGAGCTCGGGTCCCAGGCTGCCGAGCCGGCCGCGCTCTCCGGCTCCGGGAGCCGGCCTCCCTCCTCCTCCTCCTCCTCCCCTGCCCCCCGGCCCGCCCCCTCTCCCCCCGCCGAGGTGGAGGTAACCGCGGCACCTGCTGCGCCCTGCTCCTGCGCGCGAGCGCCCCCTCCAGCCGGGACGCGCCGCCGCCGCCGCCGCGGGATCCACGAGAGGGGGCGGGGAAACGGGACACCCCGCGCCTGCCTGGCTGGAGGATCCCCTGTTGTTCCCCTTCCGCGCCGGGCGAGGCGGGGGAGGAGCAGGCGCGCGGAGCGGCGGGCGCGGGTGGGCTGGGGGTCCCGGAGGAGTCGGCTTGAGCGCCAAGGGTGTGAGGGGGGTTGTCTTCGAGGCTGGGCTCCCGAAGCCGCGAGGGGTTTCCACCCACCCCCGTGTGCCGGGTCTCGGTGACCTCTGCTCGCTTCAGAGGCGCCCACTACCCGCTGTCCACACCCCACTCCCGGTCCTGAGCCCAAAGTCGCTAGCATTTGGGAGCAACCCCCTCGCACTTTTTTCGGGGTTCGGATAATGGTTGATTTTTGTGTCCGCGGAGCAGTGTCAAGAATGCGCATTGGCCAATTGCAGGTCGCTGGTCACCCGCAGTGTGGGGTCACCGGCGACCGATCGCGGCACCTAACTCCCAAATCGCCATGTCTTCCCCACTCTGTGTAAGTACAATGCTAGAAGGATACATCGCCCGCACGAGTTATACTGTATACACATAAACGTGAATGGTGATGGTATTCCCCACCCCCTCCCCAAGATCTTGAATTCATGTTTCGAACGCCAAGTGCACAGGCGCACACGTCTACATCCACACACATGAAGACAAACCTCTCCCACCTCTCCCGTGCTCCAGCTCGAACCTTGCCCAGCCAGCACTATATAAATAACACCAGCCCTGCGGCAAACGGCTGCATTAGCATATTTCCTCCTGCACCCGGGCCTGGCAGAAATGAGAATAGCGTGGCACCTTTCACCCCGGCGTCCCCACATGTTGGAGACATTTCACATTCTGAGAAGTTTATTAATGGAAGTCTTAGAGCGATCCATTTCCAGTATGATTTGGGGGGGGGGGATGTGAAAGACATGCTTTGGCTTTACAAAGGAATACACTCTCAGCTACGCATACTGAATGTATTCGTTTGCATTTCAATTATTCGCTTACATTTTTAACCTGCAGTTCTTTTTTGTTGTGGGCATCAAGTGCTTACTACTAAAATACTGGCACATCCGCGAAAATTATTTCTGAAGTCTGTTAGTGAGCTGGGCCTTGGGGATGGGAGGAGGTCATGAACTTTTCTGAGTAGCTGAGAAGGGGAGATTAGATAATTGTGGGCCAAAGGGGCCCATGGGGCTGCAGAAGATACCAAACCTCTGAGAAATGGGTCTCCAAACCCGCACATATTTAAAGAGCTTTTGGGGGGTGATAGGGCACATTGTATAGTAATGATTTATTTTCCAAGTTCATATTATTTATTACCTTGATTTTTCTTCTTTTCTCCCCTCTCTCCCTTAGAAGAGATAATAAATACAAAGTGTTTACCTTGCCCAGAACAAAGTACTTAATAAATGTTAGCTGTGTCTTATTACCACAATTACTATTCTATAAAATTTACATTTTATTTCTGAATTTAAATATAACTTTACAGATATTTATTTCCTCTTCAGCGGCTGATTTTTCCAGTAGAGTTCTAGTTTGTGTTGGGTTCTACCACTGTACCCCAAGGCACAAGGACCCATTTGTTTTCTTAGAACTCATCACAAAATAAGCATTGCCAGTGACCTTGATGGTCATTCCAATCATAATAATAAATAATATTGAACTCTGCAGGGTTAGTTTTCAAATACACACTCTCATTCAGTCCTCGTGAAACCCCCAAGAGGTGGGTCTCCCAGACGAGGCTTCAAAGGTCAAATGTCTACCAGATCAAAGAGTTGGCCCACAGCAGAGCCAAAAAACGGGCTTTGAACCCAGACCTTCTGACTGGGCATTCCAGGGTGTCTCTATTTTAACATGCAGGGACAGATTATAATACCATAGGAAGAGTTTGGGGTTTGGGGTTTTTTTTTTTAATTTTTTTGAAAAATTTTATTTTTAAGTAATCTCTACACCCAGTGTGGGGCTCAAACTCACAACCCCGAGATCAATAGTCGCACACTCCACCAACTGAGCCAGCCAAGCACCCCAGGAAGGGTTTTAGGAGGTATTTGTTAATATGCATTTTTAGGTGGGAGAAACCCTAACCCTGGGGTGAAGTTTCATTGCCAAGCTGCTATTAGTCCTGTCCCAAAAAGGTGATAAAGTCCTCAAATGGGGGGCAGTTAAGTTCAGTCGGTTAAGCATCTGCCTTCTGCTTGGCTCTGGTCATGATCTCAGGGTCCTGGAATGGAGCCCTACATGGTATCCCTGCTCAGTGGGGAGTCTGCTTCTCCCTCTCCCTCTGCCCCTCCCCCAGGTTTGTGGGTGCCCTCTTTCTCAAATACATAAATAAATAAAATCTTTAAAAAAAAATCCTCAAATGGTACAGTCCCAGAATTAAGAGGCACACCAGAAAATGGTACCCTCTAAGATCCAAGCTAAAAGGAACCAACATAAAATGTTTGCAATTAGCCATCTGCAGTGCTGACCCAGCCCTGACTTACCTTGTAATTAAGTTCCTGATTAGATTAGAGGTTTGACTAAATCCCTCTCAGATCAACATGTTCCCCGCCCCAAATGTAGTCAAGATCAAAAAGTAACTAATTTAAATTAAACTGGGCTTCAATTCATTAAGACATATCACAAATGACTTCTTGGAGGAGCCTAGAATGCAAGGAGTGAAGAAGAGGAATTTTAAACTCTGATAACCTCCAGGGTAAGTATTTAGGTTCACCAGCTAGTATGGGGCAGCCTATCAGGCACCCGCTATCACATTACCCTCTTTTCCTTTTCTGGGTGGTAGCTTCAAGTGCTAGTTTTCTCATTTACTTCTTTATTTACTACCTCCTACATCTAGACAGGTCCTTCATATTTGTACTCAGCTGTATTTCTAGTGCCTAAAACAGTGCTTGGCACATGCAAGGCCCTCAATACACTCAAGACACTCAATTTGCTAAATATCAGGTTATTATCACTTGATATTATCATCAAGGTTCCTACAGCTCTGTTTACTTTGATTCTTAAGTCACCAAGCAACCTTTTCCTATTTGCTTAGTCTCTCAGATACAGTGCTCAGATCAGCCAGCATGAGAATCCATTTGAACAATTATATTTCTTATTATAAGTTATTGTGGTCAATGGGTTAGCTCCCTGTGTGAAGTTCTTATGCGCGGTTATCAGCTTGCATACGATTGGCCTGGAAGCCAAATGCAGCTCACAGACCACACACAATGTTCCCAGAAAAACAATTGTCAACATTTGAAAATTGACTTCATTGTCCTATCTTTAAAAACCTTTCCCTTTCTGTAGCCCTTCGGAGCTCACATCTGTGAGCATGTATCTCTGTGTTCGTGTTTTTTATTTATACTTGAAATGAATAATAAAGCTGATTTTATCTTTAAAATTTACTCTGTTGAACTCTTGTTACTTAACACTGTGAAGAAGCTGAGCCAGTCTCTCTTGCTTTGAAAGCATGTTAAATAATCTATCAGTTTGTAATCTCCTAAAAATTGAGAAAATAAAGAAATGAAAGATACCACCTAATCACGAATACACTTGAACAATTTTATTTCCTTGGAGATAACAGGAGGAAAAAAAAATGTAGCTTACTTCTAAAGTTGATAGAAATCTAATTTTAAGTCCTCCGTAATTCTGTAAAAGTGAGTTCCAAGGAATTGATTGGTGTCAGGGTTAATTAACTTAGAATGTATAATACTAGTCATAGCAAATGGATTTCACATTAGTTTTACTTGTATGTTCACTTTTTAAAAAATTTATTTACATTATTTCTACACCCAACATAGGGCTTGAACTCACAACCCTGAGACCATGAGTAACACGCTCTTCTGACTGAGCCAGCCAGGCGCCTCTATATGTTCATGTTTTTTATTTATACTTGAAATATAGATAGATACCACAGTTTCGAATATCATGTGTCTTTCTTCTTTCTTACCACAGTTTGACCTCCCTCTTTCAAGTAGTTGTTTGAAAGTAGGTTATCTTGATTTGGGTGGGGGGTAGGAAAAAGTGATATGAAATTACTTCAAACTCTAAATGTGTATACTTGAACATTACTTACATCATCCTTTGACTTTTGGAACGTTAACTCTGACTTTCGAACAAGGAATTTGACATTTACAAGACCTATCATAAACGAAAATGAAAAAGCTACTTTTGTTCGGTGGCAGAAGTAATAAAAATGTCACGTAATCTATCCAAAGGAAAACTACAGGTAATATCGTAAGAAAAACTTACTCAGTGAGTACCACCAAATTCATCCTTCCTGATCAAAAGGCCAAGTAAAAGAAATAACAAAATGAAGATAAGACTTCCATGCAAAAAGCTATTCAATTGTGTGATTGATAAGGCCGAATTACTTTTAAAAGCTTGGTCAAAATTTAATTTTGAGCTCCTTTAATTGAGTTAAAAAACAATTAGTATAACAAATCAATCTAGAATTTGATGTTGGCTTCTGTTTGCTAAAAATCACAGATGTCACATTTGCCTTATTGTGTTTAAGAATGTTCTTTGTCACACACACACACACACACACACACACACACACACAGAAAAAGGATAGGTAGGATGCCAGGACTGACGGATGAACATTATATGTTTCATTCCAGCATAGAAACAGCCTCTGTTGCTTGGGAGAATCATCCCAAAATTAGCAAATGAACCTCAGGTTTCAAGTATGGATGTTGGGGCTTTCCTCAATGAATAGGCAATCTGAAGATAATCATTGCCAGGAGGGTTTGTGGGAACAAAAATCAAGTAACAAAGGTTTAGAGAAAGAGACTTTCACTTCGTAAGATAGATAAAATAATGCTCTTTAAAAGAACACTTTTCCCCTCTTTCCCTACTAATTCTAAATGGAGATGAAGAAAAACTCACTACTGGATGGTCTAGGTGTTCTAGCCAAATCTAAATCTATTCAGCTGATTTCCTTCAAGGACTAGAAGCTAGAAGAGTATGAGAGTAAGGAATAATCCCAAATGAGGTAAATCATAGACCCAGAATATACTTTCTGAGGCAAAACGTTTTAACTAAAAAAAATTTTTAGATATTTTTTTGTCTCTAATAAGGTTGGTTTGAATTTATGGCTATTAGATAGTCCTGAGAAACCTTTTGTATTTAAAAAATTAGCCATATATGTATATTATTGTCCCTCTAAACCGTGGGCCACCGAATAGTGCTTTGAATAGAAATTTAGTGTTTCTATAGCAAAATAATATATAATATATAAAGTCACTGAAGCATTTTTTGTTAACAATATTTTTTAAAATGAAACTAAGTTTTTAAACTTGAGTAAAACACCTTTGCTATTTCAAAAGGTTATTTAACACCCCAGTAACAATGAGCGCACCTAGTACCAATTCTTGGTTTCTAATACCATTCTCCAATAAAAGGAACCAAGGCTCCTTGGAGAAATGGTTGATTCTAGGACTGGGGCAGGAAATATACAAGATGAGCCCAGGGCACCTTGTAGTGCCTCAAAGTAAGAAACTGCTGACTGTCCCCCACCCCGCCCCTGACCCCAGTGACAGGGTTGTGTCACAGGAACCAACTGAAAAGAGCTCCTAATTTGAACAACAAAATGAAATAGTGTTGTATAATGACCCAAAGTCTAAAATAACTACTCATGAATCCATACTGATATAAATAAATGATGGAATAAAGAAAGAAATGGGAAGATGAGACAAATCTCCCATGCAGAAGAATCCCAAAGAATGTATGTAGATATACAGCCCTCGAGGAGGTCAAGCATGACTCTCAAGAGCGGGCTATACAGCGTATTTCTTTCCAAAATGGAGCGTATGGAAAGGGAGGGGGAAAAGAGAGAGAGACCTGATAATCACTACCTCAGTTAGGTGACCAAGATCAACATCAACAGTGATAAGACATGTTGATAGCATGTAGCCTCCATAGGATGTGATGAAAACAGCTCTTTTTTTTTTTTTTTTTTAAGATTTTATTTATTTATTTGACACAGAGAGAGAAAGCACAAGTAGGCAGAGAGGCAGGCAGAGAGAGAGGGAGGAGCAGGCTCTCCACTGAGCAGGGAGCCGGACATGGGGCTCGATCCCAGGACCCAGGGATCATGACCTGAGCTGAAGGCAGCAGCTTAACCAACTGAGCCACCCAGGTGCCCCAAAACAGCTCTTTATCTCTGTGATCTTCCTCCCCAAAACCCATAACCCCAGTTTAACCATGAGGAGAACATCAGACAAGTCCCAATTGCAGAACATTCTAGAAAATACCTGACCAGTACTAAAAACTGTCCAGGTGTCCAAAAACAAGGAAAGTTTGAGAACCTATCACAGCCAAGAGGAAGCTAAGGAGACATGATGATCAAAGTGTAACATGGCATTCTGGAAGGGATCCTGGAATAGAAAAAGGACATTAGGTAAACGCTAAGAAAATGTGAGTGAACTATAAAATTCAATTAATAAAAATGTATCAATATTGGTTCATTAGTTGTGACAAAGATAAGATGACAATAATAGGGGAAATTAGATGTGTGGCATATGGGGACTGTCTGTCCTATCTTTGCAACTTTTTCTAGAAGTTGAAAACTATTCTAGGGCACCTGGGTGGCTCGGTTGGTTAAGCATCTGCCTTCAGCTCAGGTCATGATCCCAGTGTCCTGGGATCAAGTCCCACATCAGGCTCCTTGCTCAGCCGGGAGTCTGCTTCTCCCTCTGCCCCCCCCCGCCCCGTCTCTGCTCATGCATGCTCTCTCTCTCAAAAATAAATAAATAAAATCTTTTTTTAAAAGTCTAAAACTAGGGGCACCTGGGTGGCTCAGTCGTTAAGCGTCTGCCTTCGGCTCAGGTCATGATCCCAGGGTCCTGGGATCGAGCCCCGCATCGGGCTCCCTGCTCAGCGGGAGGCCTGCTTCTCCCTCTCCCACTCCCCCTGCTTGTGTTCTCTGTGTCTCTCTCTATCAAATAAATCAAATCTTAAAAAAAATAAAAATAAAAAAAATAAAAGTCTAAAACTATTCTAAAATAAACATTTTTTAAAAAAACAAGGTGATTTAACAGTCTTTCCAAGCATTAATATTTCATTGAAGTGTAAGTCAGTAACTTTGCTCTGTACAGGTCCTATCTCTGTGATGATATTTTGAATCAAATAAAGATTTAATGGTTTGTAACCCAAAGTTGATGGGGGAGCAGAAGAAAATGTAAATAACTGAAAAATAAATGTTAATAAAAGCTTGTTATAGTAATTGATTTTTTAAAATACTCTAAAACGTTAAAAGATACCACCAGCAAACTTGTCAGCTGGGGTCCAGGCTCTGGTCTAACAGGCCAGACAGCCCAGGGGAGCCTCAAGCCCCATCTGGAAAACCTGGCAACTATCACTTCGTCTCGATTCCCCTTTCATTTGAGTTACATTCCCATATTTTGTCGTGTTTTCATCATAGATGTAGAAGTGCACTGAAACCAAGTTTCCCTTTAACTTCTCAGAGATGTTTTCTTCCTGTCTTGTTAACCTCCTCAAAGTTTCCATTTCTTTAAAGTTAACATAGAACCTTTAGGGAGGCGGCAAAATACATGGGTATGGAAGAACCAGCACACTTTTAGGTAATGTAATAGAACGGCCTGTAGCCTCCAGCTTAACGGTCTTTGACAGTCTTTTTATCAGCCAGAAAATGTTAAGCATATAAATTTAAGGGCATTCAAGTAAAACTCCATTTTCTAGGATGTGTCCTAAAGGGCAGGGCTCCTGATTTATATGTCTCAACAGCCCCACTGCGGGTCACAGGGCCTGGCACTCCATAAATATTTGGGGAATGAATGAATGAATGAAGAATGGGATGATAGATAGCATTTTGTCAGGGAGAGAAGAGGAAACAGTGTATTCCAAGTTGAAGGGACAGCAGGAATGAAAATTCAAAGGTAGTAGCGAGAATTGCATATTTGGAAAATTTTATGGACCTCACGGCATTTCTATGATAATATTATATATTAATATAATTTATAATAATATAGTATTTATAGACTAAGATTTGATGATACTATTTAAAATATAGACACTATGAGTCTTGAAGTTAAGAAAATCCTAGGGAGAGGCACCTGGGTGGCTCAGTTGGTTAATGTCTGCCTTCCCCTCAGGATCCTGGGATGGAGCCCTGCGCTGGGCTTCCTGCTCAGCGGGGAACCTGATTCTCCCTCTCCCTCTGCCTGCTTCCCACTGCTCATGCTCTGTCTGTCTCTCCCTCTCATAAATAAAATCTTTAAAAAAAGAAAAGAAAAGAAAAGAAAATCCTAAGGAAATACCTCATTAAAAAAAAAAACCTTATGGAGGTATATTTTACATAGACACATTTTAAATGTACAATTTCGTGATGTATTCACCTATGAGACCATCACCCCAATCAAGATACAAAACATTTCACTCACCCAAAAAAGTTCTGTTGTGCCTCTTTGCAACCAATCCCTCCACCCCACACATGACCTTGGCAACTACTGAACTGTTTTCTCTCACTATAGATAAGTTTTTCCTGTTGTAGAACTTACGATAAATGGAACTAGACAGCACATGCTCTCTTGTGTCTAGCTTCTTTTACTTAGCATGACACATACGAGGTTCACCCACATGTTGTTGCATGTCTCAGTATTTTATTCCTTTTTATTCATTGCTGAGTATTGTTCCATCGCGTGACTATGCAAGAACTTGTTATGCGTTCTGTTAACGGACGTTTGGGTTGTTTCCAGTTTGGGGCTACTTTGAATAAAGCTTCTATGAACCTTTGTCTATGGTTCATTTTCATTTCTCCTGGGTAAATATCTGGGAGTAGGGCTGTACAGTAAGTCCTGTCTCACTTTTTGAAAATGATACCTCGGAGGTCACCAACCCACAAAAATTGTCCTTATGGCCACTATTAAACAAAGAATCCAGGGCTGGCGAGGGCATCATGTGAGCCAGCACGGAACAGCTTACATGTTTATGAAATTAGAAAGATGCTTGTATTCTTTGAGGACACAAGTAGCAATGAAGAGATACCATAGAATATGCTGGTTAGTGAGTCTAAAATTAAAGTGAGGGGCGCCTGGGTGGCTCAGTTGGTTAAGCGACTGCCTTCAGCTCAGGTCATGATCTCGGGGTCCTGGGATCGAGCCCCGCGTCGGGCTGCCTGCTCAGCGGGAGGCCTGCTTCTCCCTCTCCCCACTCCCCCTGCTTGTGTTCCCTCTCTCACTGTCTCTCTCTGTCAAATAAATAAAATCTGTAAAAAAAATAAAATTAAATTAAAGTGAATTCTTTACACGTCAGTATCTGAAAAGTGATTTATTTTAGGCAGCATCCTAGGGTCTCATCATACTTCCTTACATAGCAAAACATGTATAGGAAATTACCAATACTGTCAGGGCATTAGTATTTTTTTCATACCCAAACTATAGAAAACCCAAGGCAAACTGACTTATGCAAAAAAGGGACTTTATTAGCTTATGTAACCAGAAAGATCAAGGCTTGCATGGCTTTAGGCATGGCTAAATCCTGGTCTGTTTCCACCTCTTGGATTTCTTTTCTTCTCTGTGACCTTCATTCTTAGGCTCTATGTGGTGTTTCCCCTGCTCACCCTTGGCAGCTCCAACAGGAAGAGAATGCCTGTTTTCTAAAAGCTCCAACAATATCACCGCCAATCTCATTGGCTCTGATTTATGGCTGGTTGGGTCAGCACTATTTTTGACTGTGGTCTCCAGCCTGTGATGCTCTGATTGGCCAGGCTTAGTCACATGTCATGGAGGTGGCCTTACCCTCCTCCAAGCCATGATGATTGAAAGTGGAATAGTAGAATTGCCCAGGCCCGGTTACGGGAAGGACAAACAACAATGTCCATTTCCATTGTTCCCTGTTAGAAATTATGTGCAAATTCTAGATTTTTAAATATATAGAAATCATCGTGGGTCCCCAAGCTAAAACAGAAAGTAGGTGAGTTGCTAGTTACAAACTGTGTCAGGAAATCATCCTCCTTTTCAGGATAACTCAGCAAAAAAATTAGAGGGAACTGCTACCCCAAGAACCCATAGGACTCCAAATTAAACCCTATCTTTCATCCAAAGCAAGTCGGAGAGCACTATTAACATGGCCCATCATTAGGTGAAAGGGATGCAGGACCTTCTGAGGCCTTCTTGGCTAAGGTGACTGAGGACGATGCTCTCAGGGCTTTGCTCAGATCCCTCAGGGCCCTTTTAACTATTTTTGGAGGTCTGGGGGTTGGAGAGAGGGAAGCCAGCTTTAAGGGGCTTTTGCTTCCATCATCCTGCAACTGAGACTTTTTCCCAAAGCGTGGCGCTTGGATTACTGAAGCCTATTTGCCAGGAGAATGGGAAGTCCCGGGGAGTATAGCTCCCCCTTAACCTGTGACAGGTGAATGTGGGACAACAAAAGCCCCAATTCCCTTGCTGGCTTCCTTGCACATAAAGCCCCATTTCAGGGTCTGCCTCTAGGCATCAAACCCAAGAAATACTTGGTAGGAAAAGAGAGCATCTGAAGTCAGACTTCCTGACTATTTGTCCCAACCTTCCAACCTTTTGGTGGTGTGAGCTTGAACAAGTCATATCACTTCTGTGAGCCTTGCTTTCCTCAACTGTAAAATGGGAATAATTGTAATATCTGCCTCACCCACCTATCACACAGGGTTGCTCAAGAGCAACCTTGCAAATGTAAGCAGTCACGCTAACAGCCAGTATTATTTAGGTGCTATCAGAAGCGATCATCTTGTCCCCAACCACCTAAGATAACTATACTGAGTTTATCTGATGCTTCATCACCACAAACCCAAGGTCATATTTCAATAGCAATCAAATAGAGAAAAAAGGTTGGAATCCCCAGTAGACATTTCATTCCATTAGCTCTGCTAAATAATTCTACAGTAGAGTCAGACAGACACAGAGCTTGAGTTTGCTGCCTGTGGTCAGACTTCCTGGTAGTGAATGTTTGCTGGCCCAGACCTCTGTGGATTGTCCTGAGATCCCGGTTGTCTCTCTTTGGCCGGGGCAGGTAAGCCGGTCCTCCATCTTGTCTACCAGGCTAAATAAACATCACGAAGAGTGCAGAACCATCACACTGTGTGTCGTCCACTGACTCAGCCCACCCTAGGAGCCTTCCCTGCTCCCTGCCCTCAATTTTGGCAGATCTGATGCTAGATCCTGGCCTTCCCTCATCCTGCTTGCCTTATCTTGCCACAGACACATTGCTCTGCATCTTTGACAGAACCAGAAATTGGACACATTCCTCATAAACTTAATAACGATCACAGCTACCATTTCTTGAGTCCTCCAACACCTTTCTATACGTGTGTTACCTCGCCTAAAGTACCCTGCACACCTATGAAGGAAGCACCATTGCACCATTTTGGAACGAAGAAGGCAAGTGTTAAAGATGTTAGGTAACTTGCCCAAGGTCACACAGTATCAGAACCAGGACTCACACTCGAAACTCAGAGCAGCCTCGTGTCAGAGCTCAGGATTCTAGGTCACAACAATAACACCCCCCACCACCACCACCCCTGGTAGGAGAGAGCTCCATGAAGCAGAGAATTCTCACAGATCTCTGTGATTCAATTGGGTGAATATCCAGATCCAACAGGTCTCATCCCCAGCCAGAGAGTTGCTGCCCCTTTCTCTCCCCATCTTCCCGGCAGAAAGTCACACCTAGTGGGCTTCCTTGGCCCGTGTGAGTGCCCTTGCTTCTGGAACCAGCTTCTTCTCTGCTCTAATACCCATGGCCTTGGGAAACCCCAAAGTGCTTCCCTACAGGAAAATGCCCACTTACAGATCTGCAGGCCATGACTGTCACCCATCGCCCTCCCTGGAGACATCTCTGAGCCCCTGGAGCTCTCCAGGAATCGTTTACCTCGTTGAAGGGTTAATGTCAGCATTCACCTTTAGTCAGTGAACAAAACAGAACTCTATACAATGAAGCTTCTTACAAATTTGCCTGATTCCCTTTTGTTTCAGGTTCAGAAATATTCTCTCACTGAAAAGGCTCTGGAGTACAAAATTCTGCGTCTCCCTCTGTCTTCATTGTGTGAGATGCTCAGAAAATCCCACTGTTGCAAACAGAACTAACCAGAAGCACACATGAAATACTTCAATCCCTCACTTTTCTCACGAGGCCTTAAGGATTCACCATCTCAGCCTGGAGCCAGAGCTGGTTTGAGTCGTCAAGGGAGCCGAGCATACATCTCGAGATCCTGGGGGAACCTTTCTACAGGAAAGATCCAAAAAAGGAGAATCTAAATTCCATTACCAGTGAATCTATTTTTTGTTTTTGCTCCCCCCTCCCACCTAATTCAGTTAAAAAATGCCTTGCATCAGATGAGACTTTTACACATAGAAATAGACATTTTCAAACGAGCAGGCCTGAATGTGTACATACGAATCTCGCTCCTCTTCAACAGAGGACAATAGTCTCATAGAAAAGGTGCAGCCATTGTTCAAACCTTTCTTGGCCCTCTCTTCTGGAAATTGCATTTGGAGTCTGTGGCACAACCTTTTGAATATTTTCTCCTGTGAAGTTTTTTTGTACGCTCTTGACTTTAAGAAAAAGCGGCTAAAAGTCAATTGAAACCAAGTTTAGTGATTAAGCTGAGAAATATCATTTGGGGCTAAAAATGATCTGTGAGTATAAAATGAGGAGGAAGAATGTCTTGTCCTTACGGTTGCTCTGATGGTAATGATTATCTTCAGAGGCACACAAAAGCTTTTCGAGAGAGGAACCCTCACCCTCTAACAAGGCAATTCGAGATCAGGCCCTGGCTAACTGCTAAAGAACTTTCTTCTCTGGCCCCACTTTAAAATCCTACCCCTTTTTGATCTTCGCCAGGTGTTTATCCTTCACATTTTCATTTAATGAGAGTGACAAGTGTCCGAACCTCAAGAGAAATGGGTGAAGAATTTAAATCCTTCCTTGCCCATGTATCCTCCACATAAAGGCATGTTTGATATTTGCCTTTCCTCGGGTGGGCCTTGCTTTCTAACTGCGGTAAGATAAAAGGATAGAGTACAAAGTCCTGTTCCTCTGTGCTCTCTCTCTTCTCCTCTTTTTATTTTTCTGCTTTCAAAGGAGTAAACATGTGATGGGTTCACATTCCCACCTAATTAAATCTCAGGGTGTGAAAGCTTGCTGATGGTGAGTTGGCAAGTTTCAACAGCAATGCACCTTTATCCAGACTTTGATAGGGATCTTCGGTCATGTCAGGGTAACATGCTGACCAGCTCCTTAGGCCATTTCGAGAAAAGAATTCAGGTGGTTCCTGTTCCTCTTCTAGCTACTGTGGTTTCTGAACTCCATCAGATGGCTCTCATTTTCCCTTTCAACACTGATTCCTCACTCCCTTCTGGAAGTGTCTACACTGGAATTCGGCTTCACTGCTTGAAGGTCTCTGTTGCTAAGAGATGCTGTTTTGCTGTAAACCCAAGTGTGAACTCACACCAATTACGGCCTTTATGTCGCTTTGCAAATAGCCACTTGTGCTCATGCCCAGGGCAAGGAGGACATTCTTTTCATTTGTTTCAAGAGCTGCCTGAAGGTGGCCATCAATGGTGGCTGGTCAAAGAGAAGAGGAGAAGCAGCAGCCCGTTCAGGGTTGGGCTTGTTACTGATTTGTTAGTGCACCACAGCTGGTTTTCTTCCAAGACAACAACAACAAAGAAAATAACTTCTCCCTTTCTCAGGCGGGAAATACAATGTTTGAATGATAACAAATAATGAAGCTAGATGGAACCTCTCGTCACCTACCTGAAATCTCCTCTTCTGGGAGAGGAAACCGAGGCCCCAGAGAAATTGAATCCTTTGACCTAAATCGAAGAGTTCATGAGAGGTCAGCCTGGGACTAGGGCTCAGGTCTTCTGATTCCCAGTAACACATCCTTGATGCTGCGTCTGTGGAAATGGAATTTGTGTAAAATATCTTATGATCAGTAACAAAGTCACTGAGATGCCGTCAATAGGGCATTTTCCCCTTTAGCAGAAATGATGGCTTTACGCTGATGATGCTCCTACTTCATCTTTCATGTATTAAAATAGGCTTTCTCGGAGTTCATCCTGGAGACCTCAAGCTCTCTGATGTAGCCTTCATATTCTGTGCCTAGTAGGGCCTCCGTGAATAGTGAGTGGAGGGAGGGTAGCACAAGGCGAAACCAGCTAACCCACAAAGGACCACATGGACTGCCCTGTTAGTGCCAGTGAATTTAGTTAACCGGCCACAGGTGGACGCAAATTCCACCACCATCATTTACCTCCAGTCTTTTGATGAAGTTGGCTTCTTTTTCAAGCATCGGTGCAATTTTATATAAAGTCAATCCAAATCCAAAATAAAATGGTACTCATTCAAAGTTTCGCTTTATCTCCAGATTTTTAACTAGAGAAGTCCCGGAGAAAAAAAGCCATCCTTCTGAAAAGGCTACCCTCGTTCATGAATGTCCGCCCTGCTTGAAATTGCTGCCTGTTTAAAAAATTTCTTTTTCAATCAACCTCTGACCTCACTCTGATTCTAGGAAGAGCTGACTTATGTCCCCAGGGAATCATTTCATAAATATCGTGAGAGCTCCACACAAGCAAGGCCACAGACAGCCCAGGCTCCCATGACTCAGCGTTAATGTAAAGCCAGGTTGGGGCTTTCTGTGGGGGGCTTGCCAGGGGGGCGCAAGGCCTCAGTGGAGAAAGAATCTCCGCTTTCTTTCTGGCGACATAATTAAAATGCTAGACCGACACAAAGTGAAAGAGCTTTGCAAAGCTGGAAACAGCGCAAATGCTCATTATTATATCAGTACTATTATTCTACGAACCGCTCACAGCTCCAGTGACTGAATGTCAGGGGAAATGAGTACTCCTGGAAGGTGGGGTTTTATTCCCGAAGGGCTTGGGGGTCACTCAGTGAGAAGGGTGGGCATTGGACTTTTCTTTGAGGCAAATGAGCACAACCTGGGGGAGTTAAACCTCAGGATGTGGGCTTCTTACATCACCAGAGTCTTAGGCAGATGGCTCTTCCCATCTCTTGATACCTTTGGGCATTTCATGTTTTTCTCTGCTTAAACCCCCACGCTCTTGTGCTGGCGTGCATGCTCTTTCCCTCCCTCTCTCTCTCTCTCAGATAAATAAATTAATCTTTAAAAAACAAAACAAAACAAAAATCACTTTATTAGCCAACGATGATAAAAGTTTTTAAGGTGTTCCTGATTTTCAGTGGGTTGTTGGGATTGTTTCTATAGCAAGAGAAATTAGTTTGCTGTCAAAGGTGTCATATGGTGGGAATGTCCACAGACACGTTTTTGTTTACATGACACTGTGGAAAGCTCTAGAACAATGCTAAGTAAGGGTATCCTGCACCACCTTTTGAACTTTAGTTTGTAGGTACTGAAATTATAAACTTAAATTATGTGCATTTATCTGGGGAGAAGATCCACATTTTTCATCAGGCCTCAAATGGGGCCCAGACTTCTGGAAAGATTAAGAGTTCCTGAAGTAGAGACATTTTTTACACCGATTTACTAAGGTGTGCTGCAGCCACCCCCCCAAAATAAAACCCCAAAACACCCAACAGCACTTTGCTACAAAATTTTAGGCATGCACATTTTCTTAAATGCTGGAAATTTAAAAGTAAATTTAATTTCTTTTACTTTGAGAACCTAAAACGGTGGTAGGACATTGATTCCATGTATTAAAGTGCTCTAGAACCAGACCCTTCCGTTCCCTGGATGAACCATTTGAGCATGGATGAAGGCCTTACTGGTGTCTAAAAATGTGGTTCTTGCTCATTCTTATAACATTCCTTGAGTTCATGTCATGTGCCATATATTGTGATAAGGACAACTGCCCAAAGGCAGTTGGGACGAACAAGGACTCCACAGTCCATTTAGCAAATGATGATAATGCTGCCTGTTTTGAGAAAAGGAGGTGTATTGCATGCACAGACAACTCTTGACCTAGACAGGGGTTCAAAGAAACCTTAGAATAGGCAATTGTTGAACTACATCCAGATTAGAGTTTTAGGAGTTGGCTAGTAATCAGGGCAGTGGGCAGGGGGGAGCGGGGGCAGCAGTTTCGTGGAGGCTGCTCGGACTTACACTAGGAATTACCTGGGACTTGTTAAAAGGCAGATTCTGAATCTTCGGGTCTGGGTCGGACCTGAGATCTGCATTTTCAAGAAGCTGCTAGTGATCGCTGTTAGCTAGCCCCACTTTGAGTCTCGAAGGGTGGAGAAGAGGTGTACCGGGCCGCTTAGGGACCAGCAAGTAGCTCAGGGTGGCTCTACTCCAGATGCCTGGAAGAACCTCTCTCTCGGAAATATTTCAAACACATAGAAAAGTGCAGAGAATAATATAAGCATATACCATCCAGACTTTACAAGTGTGGACATAACCACTTCATGTTTTTTTAGAGGTACCTTTGCAACTCCTTTCCCACCTTCCTTCATCCTGCCCCTCGCCCTGCCCTCAGCAGCCCTCTCTTCTGATCCTGGTCTCTCTTTTTCATCTGTGCTTTAATGTTTTTATGTGTGTATATGTAAATAATCAGTATTTAGTGGTGTTTGTATCTTAGATACATAACACTTCATACAGTTTTTCTGCAACTTACATTTTTACTCCATTCTAGGCTTTCCAAATTTGTCCTGGTTGATACGTGGAGATCTAGTACGTTTCTTTTGAACTGCTGTTTTAGTATTATTTCTATAAATTTACAATTCATTCATTCATTTCCCTATTGGTTGTTTGGGTTGTTCCCAATTGATCTTTTTTTTTTTTAAGATTTTATTTATTTACTTGACACAGAGAGAGAGAGAGAGAGAGCACAAGCAGGGGGAGCGGCAGGCAGAGGGAGAAGCAGGTTCCCCGCTGAGCAGGGAGCCCGATGTGGGGCTCCATCCCAGGACCCTGGGATCATGACCTGAGCCGAAGGCAGACGCTTAACTGACTGAGCCACCCAGGCGCTCCCCAATTGATCATTCTTAAAAACAATGATTTAGAGGAATTTTTGCGTGTACTGGATACTAATCCTCTATCATTTACATGCATCGTGACTATCTTCTCTCAGTCTGTGGCTTATTTTGTTGTCGGTATTGGTTTTAACTTCACTTATGGTGCCTTTTGTTAGATGGAAGTATTAAATTTTGATGTAGTCCAATTTGTCAATCTTCTTCTATTGTTGTTGGTGCTTTTTAGATATTATTTAAGATATCATAAAGTGCTAACTCGGATTTTACAAACAATAGGAGTCAGTTGAGAAGAGTCAATACAGTGTTTCCGGTAAACTTGACTGCAGTTTTCTTAACTATTTTCTGAACTATTAATAAAATGATGTCTCTTTACAATAGTTCTTTTTTTAAGATTTTATTTATTTATTTGAGAGAGAGAGAGAATGCACGCAGGTGTGCGAGGGAGACAGCACAAGCAGGGGGAGCAGCAGAGGGAGAGGGAGAAGCAGATTTCCTACTGAGCAGGGACCCTGACATAGGGCTTGATCTCAGGACCCTGGGATCATGACCTGAGCCGAAGGCAGCCGTTTAACCAACTGAGCCACCCAGGCGCGCCTCTCTTTACAATAGTTAAATATAGCACAGGTGTGGTTTTGTTTGGTCTGCTTGAAAAGCCTGGTAAGTTCTTCTCAATAGAAATAAAGGCAAGCCTTGATGCCGCCCATTTTATTTCTTAATCTTCTTTAGGTTTTTAAGAGTGTTGGCCACTTCTGGGGTCTTTGGCTGGTACTCACTTGTAGGTGGGAGAATCCCCTAACTCCCTCAGAATCTTCACCTCTAGCCCCACACACGATGAATGCCCCTACCTGAGTGGCCTCTTCTCATCCTGTTCTCCCTGGGTCCCATTCTTATTTCTCCTTGTCCTTCCAGCTCTAGGGGTGGCAACAGCTTCTCTCTGCTGCCAGACTCTGGGTGCCTTAACACCCCTATGTCCTTCCAACAATTCTCCATTTTTCTGACACCAACTGGATGTCCCATAATTCAGTTCAATCCTGACACTGACCACCCAGAGTGAGTGCGGAGTAAGGGACTCCATGAGACTGCCCCCACTTCAGATGCCAGTTGCAAACCCCAGGTCTCCAGGGGGCCCATACTCCTGTCCAACTTGGCTACAAATTCAGGGGTTCCCACAATGCACCCTCAGGTTTGATAACCCACTAGAATGACTCACGAACTCAGGAAAGCACTATACTGACAATTAAAGTTTGATTATAAAGTATATAACTCAGGTGGAGTTTGAAATGGCCAAATGGAAGAGATGTATAGGGCGAGGTCTGCAGAGGTCCTGAGTGCAGGCACTTCTGTTCCCATGGAGCTGAGGTGTACCACCCTCCCAGCGCATCACTATGTTCACCAACCAGGATGCTCCCCTGAGCCTTGTTGTTCAGAGTTTTTGTGGAAGTTTCATTACTTTAACATGATTGATCTGCCATTGATGGCCATGGATGGTTGAACTCAACGTCCAAGCTCTCTCCTCTCCCAGGAGGTCAGAGAGTGGGGCTGAAAGTTCTAGCTCTCAGGTCACATGGTGGTCCCTCTGTGGACCAACACCATCCTAAAGCTGTCTAGGGACCCATCAATAGTGGCCTCATTAGCATAAACTCAGGTATGGTCAAAAGGGGCTCATTATGAATAACAAAGACATGCCCATCACTCAGGAAATGCCGAGAATTTTAGAAGATCTGTGCCAGGAACTGGGGACAAAGACCAAATACATTTTTTTTATTATACCACAACCCCCCATTGTTTCTCTAATCCTAGCCACACCTTCTGATGAATCATCTGGGTGGAATTTGTTTCCTACCTATATGCCTGCCACTTCCCGCAGACACAGTGGTCATCCTTCGTACCTCCCTGTGTACGTACCATCACCACAGCATTTGTAATGCCGCATCACAGTGTCCTGATGATCCACAAGCCTACTTGTGCTCTGCTCTAAATTGTAGACACCTTGAGGCAGAAACATGTCCTAGTCGCCCCTGTATTCCCACCATTCTAGCCCAACATCTGGCCCATCACGGTTGTCAATCATTCTTTTAATGGATTAGTGAATTGTTCCATTTCTCATTCTGGACATCCATCCGTTCAGCTTCTCATCTGGAGAGACCATCCTAAGCGCTAGGTACACAAATTCACTGCTAGCTAGGTCCTGACACTTCAGTGGGCTTGGACTTCATCTTGGAGGAGACAGAAGAACTGTCCAGGTTGGTCTACACTTCTACCACACCTTGGTCACGCTTCAAAAGGAGCTGTGTCTCTCTCACAGACACTGAGACATCCTGTGGCAGTGACGACCCCTCCATGGCTCTCTGGCTGGGGACAGTCTTTGCTACTCTACCCTCATATCCCAGGGACCTCATTGACCTCTCTTCTGATACCCGAGGAGCAATGGTTTATTTGATTCTGAAATGGTTTCTCCTCTTGGAGAGAACGGAAACTCTGCAGATTTTTCTCTCTGCCTGAATGGAAAGAGGGTAGAGGTTAGGATCTCCAACCCTTCCTATTCAAATCCTGCATCTCCGCTCACTTGGGCAAAGAACTTAATTGTACTTGCCTCAGTTTCTGCATCTATTAAATGGGGATAGTAATAATTCTCGCCTCCTAGAACTAATTTGAGGATTAAATGAACACTTAGAGCATGTTGTCAATACCTAATAAATGTCATCTGCAATTCACATTTCTCCTTTATAATCATCCTTTCTGGGGGGAAATAAAATATATCCCCATGTGTGCAAAGGAACGCTGGAGAGACATACCAACAACTACTAAATAAGAGGTAGGAGAATGACTTTTTAATGTACAAATTTTTAAATCAATGTTTTCACTTGTTCTGAGTTAAACATGTGTATCTATTTTAAAAACTCTTTTCTGTTATAGCTGACAGATTTCAAAATCTTTCCTCTGTATTTATCTATGAGTATCTGAAGCTGAACACACACACACCCACACCCACACACACACACACACTTTTACACTCCTCCACCTCTATCCTGCCCGACTACTTATATGTCACAATAAACATTTCCAGTGGCTTGTCTTGCAACTTCCCTGCTCATTGGGGCTGAGCTAGAAAATGAGCCCTGGAATTAATGGTCAGGGCAGAACACATCCCATTGGCAATGTCCTATTTATGTGAACTTGTACTTCTATCAATGATGGCAATGAAAAACAAATATCAAAGCAGGGCCTGGATTTAAAATGATTTGAATACATTATAGAACATTAATTCCATAGAGGCTTTCAAACCAGACTGATCAGGCATTTGAAAATCATTTATCTTAAGTGGGTCTCTGAAATGTACCAGGACATTAAAAATGACGGTGAATTATGTTTACTTCATGTTTTACATTAAAAAGTAGGAAGGGTCACAATTCCTGGGGTCTGGATAAGGGCATTTTTTCTAATCCCGTAATTAGCTCTATGAGCATCCAAAATAATATCTAATTCCAGGCTTTTGAATAGCCACCTCTTTTTAAAAACCCAGCTCATGTATGCGCTTGCAGACACAAAGACCAAAATAAATCAAGTGGTGCCACTGTGGAACCCTTAGGTGCTGGGATATGGGAGAAAGAAACGAGAAAAGAAAGCCACGGCTGTCATCTCCAGCTCTGGGAGCTCGATAGCACCCCGCCCCATTTATCTGTTGCGTCATCTGTCCCACACACAACCCTGATGATGTGGGAGATTGTGTACGAGGCTGTGGCAGCACAGATTAAGACAGGGTTCTGGCCCTCAAGGAGTTTATTGTCTAATGAGAGAGGCAAAATAGAATTACGTAATTATACTACATGGGAAATCCTAGATGACAGAACGGCAAAAGTACTCTTAGAGCATGCAGAAGTGAGATGCGTGTCAACATTAGTAAATCTGCTTGTAACTATTTACTGGTGTAATTATCTTAAGTGTTTGTCTTGTCTGAGCTGATGTGTGGCAGTCCTCTGTTTGCTTTGTAATTCAAGGTATGATGCTCGAGGCATGAAATCTAGCAGTGCTTCCTTAGAAATGCCTTGTGCGTGTGTGTGGGAATTCACTCATCAAACATTCACTTAGTATAAGGTTCTGTGCTCATTTCTGGGAATACGGAGGATTCACAGGATGTTAGTTTGTGGTTTAATCATTAAACGGTGCTTATTACCTTCTGATATCATGGTTCCATGTCCTTGGACAACAAATCCCTATACTGGAGAGTGTTAGTAGGGTTACTGAGAACCTAGGAAATTAAATAAACAAGAGCCCAGTGACTGACACCCAAAGCCTCGGGTGCTCTGGGCTGAGTGTGTCCCCTCTCCCTATGCCCCAGGCAGGCCCCCACCACCCAATCAGGCCATGCTGAGACTGAACACTGTTGAGACTCCTTTGCGACACAGTGTTTGCTATTCTTGGTCTCTGTTCTAAAACAGAGTACCCCCCAAAAAAAACTACCCAAAAAAGAGGATGCTACCCTTCTTGCACTTACCAGCAGGCAAGAGGTCAGTATGAAGGGTGTCCCCCCAGGGATGAGGATAGAGATGGGCTTTGTTGTTTGACTGTTAGATCACTTATGGGGGCCTGGAAGGCCATGACCAGGAATTCTTTAGGGGTGCAGGGCACTAAAATGCCTCCACCTGCATGATTGGATTTAATCCTTTATACAACTCTGGGGAAAGGTCATATTTCCCCCCACAAAAACAGACCTATTGTGGTTAAATGGCTTCTTGAGGATGTAGGGCCAGGATGAGAGCAGAAGCTGACCTGATCGAAGTCCAGTGCTCATTCCATGATGTCACCTAAACAGATAGATGCTGTTATGGACTGAATTGTGGAACAAGTTTCCTACGCTGAAGCCCTAACCCCCACTGTGATTATATTTGGAGATGGGGCATTTAGGAAGGTAATTAAGGTTAAATGGGGTCATGCGGGTAGGACCCCAATGTGACAGAACTGATGTTCCTATAAGAGGAAGAGACACCAGAGATCATTCTCTCTCTCTCTCCACAAGGACTCAGAGAAGAGGCCATGTGAGGACGTGGCAAGAAGGTTACTGTCTACAAGCCAGGAAGAGAGCTCTTGCCAGGAGCTGAATTTGCCAGCACCTTGATCTTGGACTTTTAGCCTCCAGAACTGTGAGAAAATAACATTTCTACTGCTTAAGCCACATAGTCTATGGCATTTTGTATGGCAGCCAGAGCCGACTAATACAGATTCTGGTACCAAGAATTGGTATGTTGCTGTAACGAACAGCCCAAAATGTGGAAGTGGCCTTGGAAGCGAGTGGTGGGGAGGGGCTGGAAGAGTTTCCAGGTGCATGCCAGAAAAAAAGCCTAGGTTGCCCTGACGTGACTGTTGGTCGAAATATGGATGTTAAAGGCAAATCTAGTGAGGTGTCAGGAAGAGAAGAGAAGAGCTGGAGAGAAATCCTCTGTCATCTTAGAGGATATGTGTATCAACATGGGCAGAATGTTGGTAGAATTACGGACAGGAATGAGGAATGTGTCACTGGAAACTGGAGGAAAGACGATCCTTCCTGTAAAGTGGTAAAGAACTTGGCTGAGCTGTGTTCTCATGTTCTGTGTATGGTGACACTCGCAAGCAATAAGATTGGATATTTTGCGGAGGAGATTCCTAAGCAAGATGTTGAAGAAGTGATTTGGTTTGCTTACAGGAAAACATGAGCGGAGAGAGAAATTGGAAGTAGGGGCTCAAACAGATATATTTGTACAACTGCGGTCCCAGCAGCACTATTCACAATAGCCCGGAGGTGCAAGCAACCCAAATGTCAATCAAGGGATGAGTGGACAAAGAAAATGTGGCCTATACATGCAATGGAATGTGATTCAGCCTTAAAAAGAAAGGACATTCTGACACGTGCTACAATGTGGATGGATCTTGAAGACATCCTCCTAAGTGAACTATGCCAGACACAAACAGACTAATCCTGGATAGTCCCACTCATACGAGGTTCCCAAAGTAATCAAATTCATAGAGACAGAAGGTAGAAGAGAGGTTGCCAGGGGTTGGGGGAGGGGGATGGGGAATTAGTGATTAATTAAGTAGAGAAGTTCATGTTGGGAAGATGAAGTTCTGGCGATGCATGGGGGAGATAGTTATACAACATTGTGAATGTCCTTGTTGTCACTGAACCATACGATTGAACAATGGTTAAAATGGTAAATTTTATGTCATGTATATTTTAGCACAATTTTTCAAAAGAATAAAAAAATTTTTTTAAAAAAAGGAAGAAAATAACGCTTCAGCTAATTTTCATGTCACGAGAATTTGCCCGAAATGTTTGACCTAGCAGAGTCAAAACTTTTTACCTCTTTTACCAAAAGCCTCCCTTTTCTCCATCCTTTGCACCAGATCCTGCCATTCTGACCCTGGAGTTGTCCTTTCTTTCCCATCCCCACCCTGCTATCCCAGGCCAGGCTGGCACCTCCTAATGCCTGCCCTACTCCTCTCTGATTAGTGTCCTGAGGTCTCTGCTTGCTCCTATTCTGTCTCCTGACCAGTCTCTCTGCATTATCCACCTTGCTTTGTGCTTCAAGGCTTTGCACATCCACTGTCAGCTGGCCCCACCCAGCTGGGTAACCCTGTTGACCAGTTGTCCCAGCACACACTCACATACATACGCTGTCCAGGCAGGCTGGACTCTGGGAGGTGCCCTGAGACAGCATGACTTTCCTGCCTCTGTGCCTTTGTGCCCATGTCATCCTCACACCCCGTGACTCCCCCTTTCGGTGCTTACCCTGCTCAAGTCCCAACCCCACCTCCTCCACTGGCTGTGGTTCCTAGTCATCTCCCCATCCTTCGACGGCTTTTACCTTCAGCACCTACACTGCACAGTGAACCACCTAGCTGCTATCCTCAGCATTACCCAGCCTGCCCAGGTAAGGGGGAAAATGCTTTCTGGTAGGGACCACCAGAAAAATGCTTTTCTGCTTTCTTTTGACCTAGCAGAGTCCTGAACTCCCAACTGATATTCCATAACTACTAGTTGATTGATATGAGTAGATTTCAACTTAAGAGCTGAGCTGAGCAAACATCAGGTTACTAATCAGTTTCCAAAATATCAGCTGAGCTATTCTGCATTTATTTAGGATGCGCAGGTCTGGCCCAAGGGTGCCTGCCAGTGGCAAAAATGCACTGGGTCCTCATTTGGAAAAAGACAGCTTTCACGGTCACTTGAGGGCAAGGCTGGGAGCATTAGGGCAGAACTGCGTGGGAAGCAGTTGAAATGTAAGACAGAGGAGCTGTGTCAACAAGGACACTTCAGTCATCTTATAAAAAAAACACCACTTTATAGAAAGGTGGCTTGGATTCTCGACTCTCAGATCTCAGTGGTGGGCAGGAAACTAGGTGGCCATGCTGTTGGAGCCTAGACTGTCTTCAGGGGAAAAGGGAAGTTCAAGGTTGAAGATGACTCACCATCCCTGCCTCTCACAGCAACCACCTCCCACCCTTTCCATTCTCTTTCCTGCTGAAGCTGCATCAATCTGCGTAAATGAAATCATCTGAAAAGCTACAGGGTAGGGCACGCCTCTGGATAGTGAGAACTTGACTTTTGGGTTCTCAGTGACCTGACGCTCATTCATCAAATACTTGCTGAACTCCTCTATGTGCCGTGTGCTGGAATAAAGCAGGGACCCTGCAGACACCCTGCCCTCCTGTCATGTTGCCACGTGCTAAGCATTGTGCTGGGTATTGGAGACTCTCTGAGGCAGATAACATGGCCTGACAAGAAGGGACTCATGGTCAGGGGGAGAGGCAGTCATCTGTGGGCAGTTAACAACAGTGTGTGACGTGCGTTCTAAATAATACAGTGTTCGGGACTCAGTGCTCAGATGTTATACACTTGGACAAAGAGGCTAATAGGGGCACATTTTGTTTTTATTTGTTTTGTTTTTTTCAAATTCTATATGATTTTTCAAAGCCACTCTTCTTGGAAATGCCATTATCCTATTTCCCCAGATCTCAGCTTCTTGCCTCCCCTGCTGACACTAACAGGCCCACGTAGGCTAATATTGATGATTTTCAAGCACCTGGTCTTGGGACTGTCCTACTGGGTCATGGTCCCTAGAGAACGGGTGGCAGAAGGCCCACTTCCATCCAGACATCCTAGTTTTGCTAAAGCGCCAACAATGGAAAGACCATTTCCTGTCTTTTGAGGATTACAGGTGTTGTATAGGGTGGGAGCTAGTTCTCGCTTTGAGCACAACTTAGTGCTTTCTTGGAAAATGAGTAAATGTCTCTGTTCTAAATAAGGGAACTGACAAGATAGCCTATGTCTCAGCCCCCTACACTTTGAGGTAAGGCTGATCTCACGAAGCACTAAAATGACCCATTCTGTTACTGGAAGAACAAAAGACTTGTAGGTCCACAGATATTTTCTCACCGTTGAAATTGGTGGTTGAAATTCTCACAATTAGGGTCACTTACTGAACAAGTGCACCTGTTAAAATGTAAATATATGACCTGTGGAAAGGATACCCTGGAAAGCAATGGAAGAAATACCTGGGGGACTTTTTTTGTTATTATTATGTTATGTTAATCACCATGCATTACATCATTAATTTTTGATGTAGTGTTCCATGATTCATTGTTTGCGTATAACACCCAGTGCTCCATGCAGTACGTGCCCTCTTTAATACCCATCACCAGGCTAACCCATCCCCCCACCCCCCTCCCCTCTAGAACCCTCAGTTTGTTTCTCAGAGTCCATAGTCTCTCATGGTTCGTCTCCCCCTCTGATTTTCCCCCTTCATTCTTCCCTGGGGGACTTTTTAAAAAATCCTGAGGCCCATCCCAGACAAATCTGGATCTCTAGGAGGTGGGACCATGAGGACTTTGTCCTAGCTCCCTAGGTGAGTCCAATGTGCTGTGAAGGTTGAAGACTGCTGCCCTGAGTTCACAGAACACAAGGAACTATAGAGAATTGGCCAGTCTTACTCATCAGCAAGTCTTCTTCAAAAGGAGAAGAATGATCCTAGGAGAGGTCCTATTCCCTCCACACTCAAAGAGTGGTTCATAGACCACCAGCATAAGCATCAGCATCAGCATCATCGTGCCATTTGTTTTGAAAATGCAGAATTCAGGGCACGTGGGTGGCTCAGTGGGTTAAGTGTCATGATCTCGGCATCCCAGGATGGAGTCCCACTTTGGGCTCCCTGCTCAGTGGGGAATCTGCTTCTCCCTCTGCCTCTGCCCCTTCCCCTGCTCATGCTCTCTCTCTCTCTTTAATAAATAAGTAAAATCTTTAAAAAAAAATACAGAATCCTAGGGCCCACACAAGATTGACTGAATCAGAATCTGTATTTAATAAGGTCTTCAGATGACTCATGGGCACATTACAGTTTGAAAGGGACTGTACAAGATAACGTCTTTCAAAGATTTATTTATTTATTTATCTGAGAGAGAGAGAGAGAACATGTGTGCGTGAGCAGGGGGAGGAGCCGAGGGAGAGGAGGAGAGAGGGAGAGAAGCAGACTCCTCACTGAGTGTGGAGTATGTCCTGGGGCTGGATCTCATGACCCTGGGATCATGACCTGAGCCAAAATCAAGAGTCAGACGCTTAACTGACTGAGACACCTGGGCACCCCCAAAATAATGTTTTTCAAATGTCTGCTTTGGTATCCGTTCAGTTACTCACTGTTACAGGCTGAATTGTATCCCCTCAAATTCCTATGTCAAAATCCTAACTTCCAGTACTTCAGAGTGTGAACTTATTTGGAGACAGAGGAAGTCAAGTTAAATTGGGTGACCTCCCACATCATCAGGGTGAGTGCTAATCCAATATGGCTGATACCCTTATTAAAAGGGGGAAATTTGGATACAGAGAAATACATACAGAGAGAACATCATTGAACATGAGGATGTCCTTCTACAAGCCCAGGAGAGAAGCCTGGAGCAGATTCATCCCTCACAGCCCTCAGGAAGAACCAATCCTACCAATATCTGGATCTCAGGTTTCTGGGCTCCATAACGAAGAGACAGTACATTTCTGTGAAGCCACCCAGTTTGTGGTACTTTGCTACAGCAGCCCTACAAAAAACGAATTCACTCATGCTGTCTTCTATCTATTTTACATACAACTGCCCACAAAAGGACCAGAATCTATCCATCCGCCACTGTCATTCCTCGTCCCCCAAACCCTCAGCTCAGGATCACTTCATGGACCACTAGCCAGCCTATAGATTGGCTGCCCAGGGTCTAGAAGCCCAGTGTTAATTCCATCAGCCGTGGGTAGAATAGTGGTGGGTCCCATGATCACCTTTCTCAGAAGGCTGAAGGGTTTCCTGGAACGGTGGGACAGATGTCCCTTAATCAGTCTTGAGCAACCACCATGGCCATCACACTGTATAGGATGCTGTGGGGACTAAATTATTCTTATCATTATCAAATTGTTCTGTAGACCTTAGCAGACTGGTGGAGAGGAAGTCTGGGTAACCCAAGAGATAGTTTTGGGGGCCACTCACCTCTCTTGAGGTATCAGCTTATAGTCCAGTTTCTTCAGCCAGGTATTGTAAGACTCAGACCCTCTCTATCCCAACCCCAGACCCAGTTTCAAGAGTTTAACAAATGGTACCAACACTATTGCAGGTTTTGTTGGGAGGTGGAGGAAAGGGTTGCTCCCACAGAGGCAACCTTCTTTAATATGCCTTCCAAACCTGTCTCTCCCTTTGGAAATTGCCAAAGCTCTCTTCTTAATCTTTAATGGCTCCACTTCATCTTCCTCTTGACACCCCTTCTTAAAATTTTGGCTTTTTAGCATATCCCACTGCATCAAACAAAAGCCAATTGAACAGCATTGTCAAGGGGCCCAGGCCCAAGACCACCAGGGGCACACTTGCACTTGGACAAATGGGGCTCACTACTAGCCGCAGTGAGAACCTCACTGTGAGGAACCTGGGGATCTCAGTAGGAGGGTGTTAGAAAGACCCTCATAGGATTGGGGATCTGGTTGCATGATAAGGAAGCCAGGATTGGCTCTAGAGATTGGTTGGAGGTTGGATGCTGTCAGAAAGTGGTAGCAATTCTTTGGGCACCTTAATAAATCTTTGTGGGGAGGGGAGACTAAAACAACCCAAAGCTGTAATTGACAAAGTAGCAGTCACTCATTTTAGCCCATAGAGGAGCCTTTGGGGAGAGTATTTTTGTGGGTGGTACAGTGACCTTGTTTTTATCTGAGCTTAGGTGAAATTATGAAGTAGCCTTGCTTTCTCTCATCTTATCGTGGTTTCAGAGTGACATCTGGGGTTGGTGTCCTGTACCAGCCAAGGCTTATGTTCAGGAGGAGAATAGTGTGGCCAGGCCAGCATCTGGCTGTCAGGGACTGCTCTTTCAAAATTGTTCCCGCATTCAGCAAAAGTAACACTTGTGTGTTTTCAGCCAACCCCTTTTGCCTGTTATTTTTGCAAGCATAGCTCTGGGCAGGGGTGAGGGAACTGTTTATCACATGTCTCATATCAGGTGAGGGACATAATAGGGCTTTATCGAAACATCGGGACAGTGTATATATGGTGTATATATGTATACATGTGTATATATGGACACATCCATTGATTTAGTCAACACCCATTTACTGAAGGCCTCCCAGGAACCAGGGACTATCCCGGGCATGAGGGCTTCTGGGATGAACAGTGCTGATCTCTAAGATGACAAGGTGTTCTTACATTTGTTGGGGGTGGGGATATTAGTCTGCTGGGGCTGCTGTAACAAATACCATGAGCTGGGCGGCTTAGACCACAGAAATTTCAGTTCTTCAAGTTCTGGAGGCTGGAAGTCCAAGATCAAGGTGTCAGCGGGTTGGTTCCTTCTGTGGCCTCTCTCCTTGGCTTGCGGATGCCACCTTCTCCCCTGGTCCTCACACGGTCTTCCCTCTGTGTGTGTCTGTGTCCTGATCCCCCTCTTCTTATGAGGACACCAGTCATGCTGGGTTGGGGCCCGTGCTAATGATCTCACTTAACCCTAATTTCCCCTTGAGGTTAGGGTTTCACATGTGAATTGTGTGTGTGGGATGCAATTTAGCCCATAATAGGGGCCAGAGAGGGGAAGGAAAGCATGCTGTAAAGGGTCTCGGATGCTACGGTAGAAACATGTGGGGTGCTGGGGATGGGGGGACAGGGAGGGAGGGTCACTGCAGGGTGAGGCTGTAGGCCACAGAAATCCCCTGGAGGGGTGGTGAGGGCCAGGCCTTCACGGATGAATAATTCCCCCGGGGGGCACAGGCTTGGAGAGGAAGTGGTGAGCTTCCTGACCTCAAGCAGGGGAACAGCTGTGCAGAGGGAATTACAGGGAGGGGCAGCTGGTCACCCCATGTTCTCCTGTGGAGCTTTTGGGGCAGAGAAGAGGGATGTGGCTGCCCCTTGCTGAACGGTGGGATCTGGGATGATTGCATCAAATAGCCTCTGAGAACTGGTTTGGCAGCCACGTGTCAAGAGTTCCACTCTGTTTTGTTGGACCCTCTGGGGGCATTCTGGTGTGTTCGTTTGGGCCTATTTGTCCCCCTACCTCACCACCCCTCAGCGTCTCCCTGAGGCCTCTGACCAGGGCTCAGATTGCAGCGTTGTCGCCTCCCAGCTGGGTAACTCTGCGCCCATTACGATCTTCCTTGGCTCACTTTCCTTAAAATCTGCCCCATCTGCAAAATAGGGCAACGCCACCTGCCCCCTAGGGCCGCCCTAAGGATTACAGAATGGGCCTGTATAGCGTCCGACTCAGCTCCTTTTCCCTTTCCCTTCCTTCCGCCACAACCAAGTGGGGAGGCAGGAGATACGCCCGGCAAAGAGAAGAGAAGCAGAGAAGCAAGTTCGCTAACCGGTATAGGACTCAGACACCTGTTACATTGGAAAGTTAAAAAAGAAGGTGTGGCTGGGTGTAGTTTACAACCCAGGGACATTCAAAGTGCTACAGAAATCACTTTGTGTTTATGTTAACCGGAACCTTGAAACCGACTATCCAACCCTCCCATTTTATGGGTGAGGAAACTGAGGCCCAGTTATGGGTTGACTAATCTCAGTCTAACAGCAAACAGCTGAAAGGAGATTGCTGGCTCACCTACAAGACATTTGGCAGAGCAGCTTTGCTTACTCTGGGCCCGACTGGGGTCATCGAATAAACAATACGATCATCTAAATTCAAAAATTTATAATATTAGCTAATACTTCTACATGGTTCTTACCATGTACCAGGTATTATTCCAAGTGCTTTATCCATGTAAATGCATTCAGTTCTCTTGACAATGCTAAGCAGTAGGATTGTAGCCCTAATTCCCATTTTACAGGTGAGGACACTGAGGCACCATTAAGGGAGAAAGGATTTGGATCAGGGCACTCTGACTTGCAGAGTCTCTGTTCTTAACCACTACTGTTTACTGCTCCGTAACCAGTGGTTCTCAGTGATCTCTGGGCCAGCAGCATGAGCATCACCAGGAGCTGGTTAGAAATGCAAGTTATTGGGCTGGCCCGACCTTGGGGGGTGGGGCTGAGTGAGCTGTGGTTTCCCAGGCCTCGGAGGTGATTCTGATGCCCGCTCCAGTTTGAGAGCCGTGACTTCCCTCCCCTTCTTCCCTCCCAGAGCCTTTGCTGGAGGTGGAGAGGGAGGCTAGAGAGATCCATTAGCAAGACTCTGGAAGTTTCCTCCAGGACTCACTTGGATCACTGCTTTTGAATTTTAATGAGTGCAAGAAATGATCTGGGCTGGGAAGGTGCCATATTGGTATTTGGTCCATTTATTTCTGCAGAAGTAAACTTGGGGCTTATTTATATTTTTCCTTCTTTCTCCTTGCCTAAGTACCTACCACAGAGTGGACCATTGGTAATCAATAAGCTTTTATGGTGCCCCTAAATTACTTGTTTTCCACACAAAGCTAGCCTGAAAGCAATAGATCACTGATGGAGAAAGGCCTTTGGGATGGAAATTGTGTCTGTGGGAGAGAAAAAAGGACTCTGGTGTGACTTAAAGCTGGCCTGCCTTAATGTCCAGTTTCTTGACATTTCTTTCCTTTCCTTTCCTTTCCTTTCCTTTCCTTTCCTTTCCTTTCCTTTCCTTTCCTTTCCTTTCCTTTCCTTTCCTTTTCTTCCCTTTCCTTTTTTCTTTTGTTCATCTCCTTCTTCTTCCTCTTTCTCTTCTTCTTCTTCCTCTTCCTCCTTTTCCTCTTCTTCTTCTCCTCCTCCTCCTGGTAAAAGCTACATTCCAATTCCATTATTGCTATTTTAAAAGTGACTTAAA
The DNA here is from genome assembly GCF_964656455.1 of Halichoerus grypus. Taxonomy (NCBI): domain Eukaryota; kingdom Metazoa; phylum Chordata; class Mammalia; order Carnivora; family Phocidae; genus Halichoerus; species Halichoerus grypus. Next base: position 121,562,341 of record NC_135720.1, read on the forward strand.
TAGGATACTTGGCACTAATTTGGGGCCATTAGCCTCAAGAGCAGAGATAAAAGTGTCATTGAGAGGGGAAAAGAAACCAGGAATGGAAAGAAGAACAGTGTACTAGTTGGCTTAGACACAATTTGACTTTCTTTTTTTTCTTTTTGGAAAGGTAAGAAGGAATGCTTTGAGAGTCACGCAGGAAAGCAAATATGTCCTGTGGAGTGACCACTGCAGATTAATGAGGTCTGGTGTCTATTGGGAAAACTGACACCTAAAATGTGCCAATTTGAGAAACCCATTTGGGGACTTTGGGGAGTAGGCTGACTCACAATGAAACTGAAGAAACTGTTTCTGGATTGTGAGAGATGGATGCCCTGGCAGGAAGTGTTCAGGAAGTCTACGGAGAGGCACAGGGCGAGATAAGGAATGACAAGCGACTCGGGATCAATCCGCAGGGCCCGAATCCCCTGGGAAGGAGACCCGGACACACATGCAGTATGGAGGTACAGGAAGTTTACTTTCTTTCACCCCTTCTTTTATCCTGAACATCTTCATCACTCCTTCAAGATCATTTGATTTTAGCTGTCCCATCTTGAAAAAAGAAAGATACCTGTAAAGTAGTTAAGCAAATCCCCCTACTTTGTATTAATTGCTGGGAGTAGGGGTCGAATGGATTGGAAATCTTCATTTACTTGATTTAAAATACTCTCATCAATCGAACCAGCTTAAAATGTAAAGTCTTTCCAAGTGGGGGTCTCCCTGGCCCTCCTTCAATAAATATAGCATATTAAAAAAAAAAAAGAAACAAATTGCTGTTTGAAATCAAATCAACCTGTTTTTTGAGGAGGGTGGATTCTCTTAAAGGACATGTTAGAGAGTAAACATGGAATGTTGTGCTATTAATGAAAAAATTATTTCGGCCAAGCATCTTGATTTGGATTTGCCCAGAAGAGCTCAGGGCTGATCTGGGCATCAGGGCTGGGAGAGCCGAAGAGATGCTCTACAAAATAGGATGGGAGGAATTCAGAGCTCCTGGAAGCAATTGCGGAGGAAGGAATGATGTAAATGGGGAGAAAAGAAGTGAGCTGAGCTGGTGCCGCCCGGGGGGCAGGCCGGGGAGGGTGCTGCTGGTCGGCACTGCCTGGTCTTGGAGGAGCTGAAAGAACATTAGGAACAGGAGCGTTGACTTTATTTGGATGAAAACTTCCTCCCTCTCCTCACGTCTTCAGGAAATGTGTTGGGGACATAGAGGCTCTGTGTGCGTGCTGTTTCTTTGGTGGAGATCCAGGAAGGGCCAGATCCACACTGGGCCCAGTGGGGGCTGTGTGCACGGGCAGGATACACCGCAGCCTGAATTCACCTGGGGAGTGCATGGGCTCAGGACCAGAGGAACCAGGAAAAACCCTGGCGATGGCACTGAACTTGGACAAGTTCTGGGATAGGGATTCAGGCCCGTGTAATTTAGGTGTTAAGGGTGATGGTGACACCAGCTGACGTGGGTTACAAATGAGTGAGAACTGTCACAACCAGCAGCAATGTTCCCCAGATACCAGGTCTATGCTCATGAGCAGTGTTGGCTGATGACCTGTTTCTGATCTGGTTCATATCATTATAATGCTATACAAATGTGATATGACATGGAAGGGCAATGCTCTTTTGTGGGTATAGATTATTAAAATAACATGGGAAAATATTGAACTCAAATGAGCCTTAGGGGTAACTCCCCATGAGGCTCCCGCAAGCCCCTTAGTTCACTTTGCCTTGGTTTTCTTAATGGAAAAATAGGTATAATATTAACGTGTGAGCCTGCTGACCCCTAAGAATGATTAGAACAATACACATGTGAAGAACCTGAATGTGTTTTTGAGCTAGGAGAGGAAGATTCTAATGTAACCCCTGAAATGCCACTTTTCCTATTTCCTTATTTTCTGGACCCATACTGGAACAACAAAATAAAAGCACAACCCAAACCAATACCCAGACAAACACAAAAACAACAAAAACTAGGGACAAGTTCTTATGAGAAGAGCCAACCCCGTAGAGAGGACAGATGTTTTTCAGTCCTGCCAACCCTGCCCATCTCGCACTTCCTGCCTGTGTTCGGACTGATCGGGGGAGCCTGGTGGGTTTACACTGCTATTTCCTTGCTTCTTTCTCCTCTCCCCCAACTGAAGAATGATATTACACTACTCCTTCCATGAAGGCACGATCATCAACCATCGGGCTAAGGAGAAACGTTCTGTTGGAGCCTTAGATAATGAGAGGAATAGGAATGTGCCGGAGAGAGAGTGATTAGAACCTAAAAGGGTGCTAGAAGTTGAAGAAGGCATTCCAGGAGAGAGGAACAAAATAGGCAAGGGGGGGGGGGTCATGAAATCACCCTGCCCTAATACAGCCATGCCTTGCTTATCTGTATTGTCTCTGACAGGGCTGCCATCGTGGACTCTGGAAGGCCTCGTTCCCCATCGTGGTATTCTGCACAGCGTTGTTTCTGATCAAGGAAATCACTTCACAATGAGTGAAGTGCGGTAATGGTCTCCTGCCATGGAATTAACCACATACTCCATCACCAGGAAGCAGCTGGCTAGCTGAACTGAAAGATGGAATGGCTTCATGAAAACTCCGTTGGAATACCATTTGGGACACAACACACCGAAGAATGGGATTCTGTCTTAAGGGGTGTTTCTCTTTTGCTAAGATCCATGGATCTAGGAATCAAGAAATGGAAGTAGAGTTGCTCTTCTCTCCATTGTCACTAGTAACCCACTCACAGAAAGTTTGCTTCTTGTCCCAGCATCCCTGAGCTCTGTTAGTTTGGAGATCATAGTCCAAGGGCTAACACTTCCACCATTGGACACAACGATGGTTTCACTAAGTGGTATGATGAGACTGCCACTGGGCTATTTTGGGCTTATTATGCCCCTAGCCACTGGGTAGAAGAAGAGGTCACTCTGCTGGCTGGAGTGATCAGTCCCAATAACTGAGGGGAGATTGAGTTGCTGCTGCCCAATAGGGCAATGAGGATGACGTCTGGAACCCAGGGGATTCCTCGGGTAACTCTAAATATTTCCATGCCTCATAGTGGAAGTTTATAGGAAACTACAGACCTCTCCCCCTCCCCCCACAAAAAAGGGGAGAAGAACTAGTTAGGATTCAGACCATTTTGCCAATGAAGTTTTGGGTCATTTCACCAGGTTATGATGTAAGCGACCCGTTGCGGTTCTGGCTGAGGGCAAGGGAAATACGGAATGAGAGGTGGAAGAAGGAAGCCATAGGTACAAGTTACAGCCTGTGACCAGTGACATAAAGGAGGGCTGAAGTAGCTCTACCTCTTTTCTCTTTGCTTAGATGCATATGTTGTTATGTGTGTCTTCTTCTCTCTTCTCCTTCCATTATTATTTCATATACGAATTCACTTTATCATTTAGTCTTTAGGTGACAGAATATTCGGTGGCACCATGACTGAATCAGAGTAATGACATACCCAGTGATGGGTACCATGGTGATTGCACCTCCTCATGCGGGGAAGGGTAAGTGCAAAAGTTCAAGTGTGTGTAAAAGAATGCATTTAGAAGACAAGTAGCTGAAGGGGTAGACCGTTATCAATGATCGATTTAGTACTTCCTATCACCAAATCTTCCCTTCTCTGAGCTACTTTGTGATTCTGGAGCTGGATCTGCATCCTGCAGGGCCAGGCAGCCAAGCAGCACTTGAAGGTGAGCAAATCCCCCCTGGCATCCCCTTCACAAGGCTTTGCAGTGGAAGAAGTCCACTGAGACACCTCCCATGAACAGCTTTCTGGGGGTACTTTAGAGGACAGATTTCCAGCAAGTTCTGCTGGTGAGGCGCCACAGCAACATGTCTGCTATTGACCTTGCGGCAGCCATGACGTCACTCGCAGGGTGCGGATCCCAGCTCGCAGTGGGGGCGTACTTGCTTCCTTGGCACTCTGTTGCAGCCCTAGAGCTATCGCTCCTTCTTATATCTGTGCTTCCTGTACTTTTAAAGAGTTCTCTTTACGTCTCACTAGCCACTCTCTCATTCCCATCCCCCGTTATAGCTAGTAATTCTTTTTATGAAAGTTTGTCTGTTTCAAATTACTGGGTGGTTTCTCTCTCCTGATGGGACCCAGAGAGTTAACATTGCAAAAGGAAGGGTCTTCTCTCCCTGGAACCAGGGCCTTTTCCTCTTGTACCTATGCCCTGGCTGCCTTCAGGAAGCTTCCCCACCAACAGCAAATGGCAAAGCACATTCCCTCCGGGCTGCTTTGTTGGTGGCCCAGGTTACTTCCCAGCCAGTCTTGCGGACACCCTGAGGGCGCTCCCTAGCAGGAGCCTTTCTAGCCATTTGTCCTGGCACCTTGGCAGGCTGTGTCCTGCTCAGACCTGTGGCCCTTGGTGAGCTCTTCACCTTCCAGCAAGCCTCAGCCACCCCTTGCACTGAGGTCCGGATCTCAGCCATGGTGAGAGGAGGGGAAACCTGTCCAACCGTGTTGCTTCCTTGGATGTGCTCCCCCCCGACCCTGGAAACAGTGGCTGCCACTTACATTGGCTACTTCTGTATGCTTTAGTGTTTTTTCTACCCCTCTGAGGAGTGAATCCTGTGTTACTTAATAATTCTACATATTAACCTTTCTCTGTTCACGTGAATCCTGTGGCTTCTGTCTCCTGACTGGAATCCCGCCTGATACATTTACTATGAAATATTGTATGGAGCAGGGTTGTGTCACAGATAACAGAAAGTCTGAACAGAGATTTAATCTGCAGAATCAGGTAAGTTTACAAAGAGCAGGAAGAATATAGTCTAGACTGGAACATGGCCAAGGCCCCCAGGATCACAGTGCAGACTGAGCCTGCCAAGGGAGCTGCTCCCACTACCACTCAGGGCACGGTGGGGCCACGAAGCACAAACACAGGATCCCTTGGCTCCGGGAACAGAGAGCCTTAGCAGCAAAGCAGAGAGCAGGAAGTTGCTGTTGAACTTGAGCTCCAGAGCCACGCTGCACCTGGGTGGCCCGGCAGATGGATGGCCCACCTACTCCCCGCTTAACCTTCCAACTCCAAGTCTCCTGTGAGCGCAGCTGACTTGCAGATGTTTTACAATACAGTGTATTAATAGAAAATTGGAGGTAGGGTGAGGCCAACAGATCAGGAAATGATTGCCACCGAAAGGATAGCTTATTTCTCACAGATCCCAAGAGAAGAGCGTACCATGCAGGACCATCCAGGAAGCACGGGGTCATCCGGGAGGCAGAGGAAGAGAGGGGAAATGTGAATAAGAGTCTTTCTTGTGGTTTCTGCAGGAAAGAGAAGATGAGGTGGGGTAAGCAGGCTTAGGGCTGCCTAGTTTGGAAATTTTTTGCAGGCTCTGGGACGTGGGAGCTGTCCCTGGTTGTCTGGCCCCTGGCCCTGGGGTGATTAGAGCAGGTGGACAGTGGCTGGAGTGTGACAGCCCATAGAGGAGGTGAGTGGTTGGGGTATGGGCTCTGACTGGTTGGTTTGTATTTGGAAAGGGCCCCCCACCCCAGGAAGACTCCTCCTGGTGTGGTTGGGGAAGGTAGAGGGGGCACTACAAGGGAGGCAGGCCGAGACAAGGTGGCTCAGGCAGATCACTGGGCTGTCAGGCTATGGCTTGTTCAGTCTGAACACGTAGGGCAGATGTGCCAGAGTCAAGTTTACAGAAGTCAGAAACATGGTTGATACACAAAGCTCGAACACCTGTGGACCCTTAGCCACAAGGGATCTGGGCAGTATTTTGCAGCTTTCCAGGCTTTACAGTCAGGAAGACAAACCAGAAGGTTGGAACTGATGAGGAGCAAGCGAGTCTCCCATCAAACCCACACGCATTGCACCCTCCACAAATATGCACAGAAAGAGAAATGAAAAGTTGAGAGTACAATTTTAGGCACTCTGATAATTTCTCCCTGCACCACATGGTCCTTTTTCAGACCTCTCTGAGGAGACGTTAAGAATAATAAAAAGCCACACAACAATGCTCTGTGGCAGGACGACCTCACACACTCAAAGGGCCTCCGCAGGCTTTAAATCATTTGAATCCAAACACAACCTTGTGAGTTGGGCCAACCAGGCCCCATTTCATACATCAGGAAACTGAGGCCCAGAGAGGGTAAGTCGCTTACCCACCATTACATGGTAAGTAGTAGCAGACCTGAAGCTTGAGTTCTGGTGTCTTCATGGCCATGCACCATAGAGTTTCATGAATGTTCTAGAAGAGTTGTCGGTCTGGAAAAAAACTGTGGTCTTGTATCTATCTGGGTTCTAATAATTACGTATATCTTTGATTTTCTTTTAGCTTAAAGCCAAAGCCTATGTAAATGTTTAGGAAGAAAACTTGTTTTGAACTTTAGATAACATATTATCTAATGCTGCTGTGCCATAAAGCTTAATAGACTTAAAACCCACAGCTAACATCATCCTTAATGATGAGCTTTTCCCCTAAGGTCAGGAACAAGACAAGAATGTCCATTCTCACCACTTTAATTCAACATAGTACTGGAAGCCCTAGGCACAGCAATCAGACAACAAAAAGAAATAAAAGGCATCCAAATTGGTAAGGAAGAAGTAAAACTTTCACTATTTGCAGGTGACATGATACTCTATATGGAAAACCCTAAAGACTCCACCCCAAAAGTGTTTGAACAGATACACAAATTCAGTAAAGTCTCAGGATACAAAATCAATGTACAGAAATCTGTTGCATTTCTATACACCAATAATGAAGCAGCAGAAAGAGAAATTAAGAAAACAATCCCATTTACAATTGCACCCAAAATAAGAAGATATCTAGGAATAAACCTAACCAAAGAGGTGAAAGATCTGTACCTTGAAAATTATAAAACACTGATGAAAGAAATTGAAGACGACACAAAGAAATGGAAATGCATTCCGTGCTTACGGGTTGGAAGAACAAATATTGTTAAAATATCTATACTACCCAAAGCAATCTACACGTTTAATGCAATCCCTATCAGAATACCAATAGCATTTTTCACAGAACTAGAACAAACAATCCTAAAATTTGTATGGAACCACAAAAGACCTCAAATAGTCAAAGTCATCTTGAAAGAGAAAAGCAGAGCTGGAGGCATCACAATTCTGGACTTCAAGCTGTATTACAAAGCTGTAATAATTAAAACAGGCACACACTGGCACAAAAATAGACACATAGGTCAATAGAACAGAACAGAAAACCCAGACACAAACCCACAATTATATAGTCAATTAATCTTTGACAAAGGAGGCAAGAATATGCGATGGGAAAAAGTCTCATCAACAAATGGTGTTGGGAAAACTGGACAGCTACATGCAAAAGAATGAAACTAGACCACTTTCTTACACCATACACAAAAATAAATTCAAAATGGATTAAAGACCTAAATGTGAGATATGAAACCATAAAAATCCTAGAAGAGAACAGAGGCAGTAACCTCTCTGACATTGGCTGCAGCAACTTCTTCCGAGATAATGTCTCCTGAGGCAAGGGAAACAAAAGCAAAAATGAACTATTTGGACTTCATCAAAATAAAAAGCTTCTGCACAGCAAAGGCAACAACAAACAAAACTAAAAGGCAACCTACTGAATGGGAGAAAATATTTGCAAATGACATATCCGATAAAGGGTTAGTATCCAAAATACATAAAGAACTTACACAACTCAAAACCCAAAAAACAAATAATCCAACTAAAAAATGGGCAGAAGACTTGAATAAACATTTTTCCAAAGAAGACATACAGATGGCTAATAAGACACATGAAAAGGTATTAATCATCACTGTATATCAGGGAAATGCAAATCAAAACTACAATGAGATATCACCTCACACCTGTCAGGATGGCTAAAATCACCAACACAAGCAACAACAGGTGCTGGTGAGGATGTGGAGAGAAAAGAAACCTCTTGCACTGTTGGTGTAAGTGCAAACTGGTGCAGCTACTGTGGAAAACAGTATGGAGGTTTCTCAAAAAGTTAAAAATAAAACTATCTTATGATCCAGCAATTGGACTACTGGGTATTTACCCAAAGAAAGCAAGAACATGAACTCAAAGGGATACATGCACCCCTGTTTGTTGCAGCATTATTTACAATAACCAAGCTATGGAAGCGGCCCACATGTCCATCGACTGATGAATGGACAAAGAAGATGTGGTATATATATACAATGGAATGTTACTCAGCCATAAAAAGAATGAAATCTTGCCATTTGTAAGGACATGGATGGAGCTAGAGAGTATTATGCTAAGTGAAATATGTCAGACAGAGAAAGACAAATACCATATGACTTCACTTATATGTGGAATTTAAAAAGGAAAACAAACAAGCAAAGGTAAAAAAAGAGAGGGAGAGAGAGAGACAAAGCAAGAAACAGACTCTTAATTATAGAGAACGATCTGATGGTCACCAGAGGGGAGGAGGAGGGGATGGGTGAAATAGGTGATGAGGATTAAAGAGAACAATGTGTTGTGATGAGCACCGGGTAACGTATGGAACCGTCGAATCACTATATTGTACACCTGAAACTAGTACAGCACTATATGATAACTGGAATTAACATAAAACTTTGAAAAGAAGTTTAATAGACTTGAAAGGGCGTGTGAAGACTGTCGCTCCTGTATTCTCACTTTACCTTTCCAATATTGACAGGCACGTCTAGAGAGGGTGGCCATTTCTGATTTCTGTGATGAAGCAAGCACAGTAACAACATGCACCACCGCATACCAATTCAGAGCTGTAAAAGCACAGAGTACCTAGTTTTGACGTTTCTTAAGTCATATGAGCAAATTCTGAAATAGAAAACATGGAGCACCTTGGGTTCTTGCTGAGTAACCTGTTTCTAAATAAATCACATGTTTTGAAAAAAAAAAAATACTCTGTTGAGATTAAGAAAGAACCAGTGGAAAGATACCCCGAGGGAACTCAGTGACTCAAGATCACAGACAAATAAATTACACCTCTGGTTCAGACTAATTCTGTGTGTGCACTTCTAAAAAAAATAGGCAAACAAATGTGAAGAGTTACTTAGAGTTTAATTGGTTTAATGCATTAATCATTGCATTGCAAAACCAGGAGGCTAAGCTAGCAAATTTAATTGTGGAAAGAGAATCCAATTGAAGATTTCATTTATCAGGGAAATATTTACCTCCATTTTCTCCAGATTTCTGTTACGGTAATGAGTAGTCCTTCTTCATTTGAAGCCCTTGTGTCACCAGAGAAGTCACGATGCTTAGTTGACTTTTGTAGCACCAAATTGGAAAAGAAATAGGTAGATTAAGTGGGAATCAGCGAGAAGGATCACAGCTCACTGGTGGCGAAAACCCACGGGGATCCAGCTGGCTGTTGGTTTACTGTTCATGTGTACATGAAGGAGAGCCAGGTCACCCCCCAAAGGAAATCTGTTCTTTTAAAGGAAAGAGATCCAACAGCGCACTCTCTTTCTGCCCCTGTGGTTATTGGAGGAGTGGTCAGTGCCAATAAAATATCGCCTTAGAATCAAATGGGCAGGAGAATGCCGTACCTTTTAGTCCATTAAAAAGGTATTCTACAGGTTACTAATCTTTGCTGTGTTCTATGGAGAAAACCTTAAAATACTTTTCTCTAGCTCAGGGAGCCTAGATTTTCATTTGAGTCTACATGGGAGATTGAGATTCACCATCTCCCTATAGGTGCAGAAAGAGAGAAAATGGGAAGCAAAATACTTTCAAGTCTAGGGTATAACACCAACTGCACACCGACGTCTCCTTTTAGCAGCCGGTGTCCTCTCCTTCCCTCCTCCCTGACCTCTTTTATACTTCTCCGGAGGAGCACTCCAGAATCATAATTAAGAACAGGAGCTTTTATTTAATCAATGGATGAATAGATAAAGAACGTGTCATATATATTCACACAACAGAATATTATTCAGTAATAAAAAAGAAGGAAATCCTGACATTTGCAGCAACACGGATAGACCTGGAGGGCATTGGGCTAAGTGAAATAAGCCAGACAGAAAAAGACAAATACTGTATGAAAAAAAAAAAGGGAAAAGAAAAAATTAAGAAACTGAGCTCATAGCTACAGAGAATGGATCGGGGGTTGCTGGAGGTGAGGGCTGGGGGGTAGGGGAAATGGGCAAAGGTGGTCAAAAGGTACAAACTTCTAGTTATAAAGTAAGTTAGTCCTGGGGATATAATGTACAGCATTGTGACTATACATATACAGTTAATAATACAGTACTGTATATTTGAAAGTTTGTAAGAGAGTAGATCTTAAAAGGTCTCAGCACAAGAAAAAACACTGCAACTGTATGGTGATGAATGTTAACTAGACCTCATTGTGATGATCATTTCATAATGTATACATGTACCGAACCATGATGGCGTCCACCTGAAACTAATATAATGTTATATGTCAATTACACCCCGATTAATTAAAAAAAAGAGAAATGAATAGGAGTTTGGTTGTAGATAAAGATGAAGAAAGGAGTGATTGTGTTACATCATGCAAACATTTTGGTGTTTTTGCCATGTGAACTTTTCTAAAACCTGAGGAAAATGTGCCAAATTCACAAATGTCTCCTGTCAGCTGGTCTCTGTGGAAATGCAGGAGAGGGGCTGAGTTATGTATCCACCTGACATGGTACAGAAGAGGTTGAGTACATGAGGATTGCAAGGCAAATTGTCCATTGGTGACCATGGCGTGGATCTAGAAGTGATCCATGAAAAGTCACGTCAGGAGATTTAAAGATATCCTGATGATGACATGGATGTCCAGAGGACACACAGAAGCTGTCCAAATAATGTTGTCTGTCTACCCTCAATTTTTTTTTAAATATTACAGGTTAGACTAAGAATACAAGCATTGTCTACTCCCCAAGATTCATAGTCTTCCAAAATTGCAGCTTATTTATAATTTATACATTATATTTATAATAAAATTATAATTTATAATTTATGTAATTATATGCCTTTGTAGACCTTATTTGTAAAAACACATAAATATACAAAATGAATGATTATATATGTTTCATGTAGATTCATTTGGCTTCCTTCAATGATTAGCATTTTCTTATATGTACCGCAATGGCAGAAAAAAATACATCCAGTGAATGTCTTTGAGTTCCAGAAACACCTTAATTTACTATAATTTCTCCACAGAAACTTTCGTATTTCTTTATATCAACAAATGTTATTTTCAGGATATTAAATATTTCCAAAGGGATAGGAAATTAATATAGAGAGCAGAAAATTTATGAAATTTTGGCATTTTCGTAACAGTCTCAAATGGAGGCTTAATCTCCACCAATAAATAAATAATAAATAAATAAGTGAATAAATAAATAAGCAAATAAAACAAAGATTTGTGGTAAGCAAGATGCCAAGTCAGGTTGAAATGTGAGTTAGCAGTGGGATTTTAGGGAATGTTACTTGAAAGTTCTGAGTCTTGATTTTTCTCATCAGTAAAATGGGGATAAGAACACCCACCTACCTGAGAGAGTAAGGATCCATAAGCCAGGTAAAGGAGGCAAGATAGAATTTAGTGATACTGAGTTTGGTAAACAGAGTTATTGCCTTTGCCCTCTCTTCTAGAAGCATGTATTGCCTCAAGAGAGGGAACACAGGTACGAGGCGTTCACATTTTATTTTTATTTATTTTTGTTTGTTTATTTGTGTGTTTATTTGTTTATTTATTTATTTATTTATTTATTTATTTTTATTATGTTATGTTAGTCACCATACAGTACATCGTTAGTTTTTGATGTAGTGTTCCATGATTCATTTTTTGCATGTAACACCCAGTGCTCCATGCAGTATGTGCCCTCCTTAATTTTTATTTATTTATTTATTTAAAGATTTTATTTATTTGAGAGAGAGAGGGAGGGAGAGTGGGGGGAGGCACAGAGGGAGAGGGACAAGCAGAAATCAGCGGATAACATCTAAAATCAATGCTGGGCTCGATCTCACGACCCTGAGATCATGACCTGAGCTGAAATCAAGAGTCAGACACTTAACAGACTGAGCCACCCAGGCACCCCCGAGATGATCACATTTTAGCTTTTGAGCTCCAAAATAGGCTCCTCCTTTCCTGTTCTTGAAGTTCGGTTAAGCATGCAAATCTTACGTGTACATCTCAACTACAAAATACATAACTTTCTAGATGGAAAGATCCACGAAATGGCCAACACCATGAATGAAAAAACACCCTAACTAAGGCACATTGCCGAGATAGTAAAACACCAGTAAGAAGAGAAGATAATAAAAGCTTCAGGGAAGAAAAAGAAGGTCCCATACAAAGGCAAGAGAATCCAAATTTTATGGGGGCTTCTCAAAACCATAATAGAAACCAGAGGACTAGGGAGAAGTGATTCTCAACTTACTGATTTATTGATCCAAAGGGAAGGTAGAATAAGGACATTTGCCAGATATGCGTGGTCTAAAAATATTGACCTCTCATGCATGATTTCATGGGAGTTATTAGCGGATGTGCTACTGAAACAGGGTGCTCCAAGGAGAAAGTGGTGGACTCCAGACAGGAGAATCTGAAACAACACTGATGATGCTCCTGGTCCAGCCTGAGGCCGGAAGACTGAAGGTTTAGGAGAGATGTAGCCTAGAAAAAAACCGAAATAGGTAAGTTAGATATCTCATATATTTGGTCATGTAGGTAAGCAATAACATTCAGAAGGTTTCCATAATCTGTTGAGGATTTTAGGAAGAATGAAACAAAGCAAACAAAAAATGGCTCTAAAAAAGATAGCTATTATTAGATCCAGGGGAATAAATTTAAAAATTTGTATACGGAATGAATTAAATCACAGTTCCTGGTCATAATATTGTAAATGCAGACTATCAATATGGCCAATATGGAGAAGGTGGAGGAAGTAGAACCACGGTGGGAGTGCCAAGGTGATGCGGTACCTTTTCATAACAGGAAATCAGCACATAACATCTAAAATCAATAAACTGAGAAATAATGATCTAATGATATGATTTAGAATCAGGGCTGTGAATGCTAGAATAGGGAAGAGCTCAAGGTACCATTTTTCATCACAAGATTTACTCTCTTTGATTTTAATTGTGCACATGTATCACTTTGATAATTTTTTAAAAGACATGGCCAAGAGAAAGGAAACTGAGAGATGGTAGTCTTGGGAGAAAAGGCTTCTGATTTGCAAGAACACACTCTTGGGCTCTTACAAAGGTTGTGCTCTGAAGGATAGAGTGAATGACCTAAACAGTGCACTGCAAGAGAGCCGATGACTGCCAGGCTCTCCTGCCCCTCAGAACCAGATTGATAGCCGAGACAAAGCGTTGGAGAAGGGACAGTACAAGTAGGCACCACCTTGGGTGGACTCCTCCTTGCCCCCTCCCCTCTTCCCACTTTGTGGCCGTGGGTGAACCCTCCTTCTCTCTGGGCTTGGATTTGCAACAAGAGTGGTTTGGACTGTTGGTCTCCTAAGGTCACTTCTGTTTTTAATATCCTGGTCATTTGTGACTCCAGAGGTCCAGAGGAAAGGAGGCGAAAGTAGAAGACAAAACAGAGATGAATAAAGAGGAGAAGGGGGACAGATGACATGAAGAGAGAAGACTGAGGGGGAGGAGTATGGAAAGAGAGAGGAAAACCCAACACTGCATTTGTTGAGAGTAAAGCACGTGCCTTGACATTTTGTATCCTTAATGGAGGCTAATTAAATGATGGAGGCACAGCAGAGCAAAGAGCCCTCAGCAATGCATCCCGAAATAGAAGGCTCGGTATTTATTTGGAAGACAGTAATTTCATTTTCCAGGGAGAATTTTCGGTAAAAAGAGTTTACATGAACAATTAAATTCTTACCTTTCAACATAGCTGCCTGAGAGCTATAAAAATAAGAATGTCTCATATTTCCTATGAGTCAGCACTTTCTATGTATGTATATTACCTGATTGGGTCCTCGCAACACTATCGTGAAGTCAGGACTACTCTCCCCATTTCCCCATCAGGCACACTGTGCCTCAGAGAGGTGGACTCATCGGTCCAGCAAGAAGGCAGAAGCCCCAAGGTCAAACCACGGTCTCTTTTATTCCCAAACCCGTGTTCTTTACCTCTGCCCCTCTGTCTGTGGCTCTCCTAACCCGAGAAACAGTTACAGAGGAGAGAGTTCACCCAGCCCTCCTTTCCAAGGAACGTGGTCCACTTCTCCATCTCCATGCTCATCTCCTTTGTCTTCATTTTCTTTCTGGCCTTCTTTTTCATTTTCTCTCTCTGAGCCTTCCGTGTCTCCTCCTCCCTCCTCATTTATCTTCTTCATCTTTTGGAACAGGCGCCTCATTCATATTGTTCAAAAATGGAACCAACGGTGAAGGTAGGTGTTGAGAAATTCTGCTCCTCCACTGCCCAGCCACGTGCTCTTGCCTCCACCCCAAGTCTCTGCCATCATTCGTTTCTTTGGTATCCTCTCAGTATGTCTTTCCGCCAACACAAGAACACAGAAACGATGTTCCTATTTCCTACTTTCTTACCCCAAAGTTAGCATCCCACATTATAACATACTTTTGTACTTTCCTGTTTTCACTTAGTGATGTGTCCAGGAGATATTTTGATTTTAGTTCACAGGGAGCTTCCTCATTTAAAAAAAATATGTATATATATACACATTTTTTTTTTTTTTTACAGGGACAGGCTATTCCAGCGTGTGAATAAATTGTAGGTTTATTTATCCAGTCCCTCAGACATGGACATTTGGGTGGTTTCCAGATGTTTTACTCTCACAGGCAATACTGCAAGGAATGATCTTGTCAGATGTCAGTTCATCCTGATCAGATTTAACTCCAGGAGCACGGTTGCTGGGTCCGAAGGAAAGTGCGTTTGAAATGTTGTTAGCTACCACCACCACTGAGGAAGACCAACGTCTGCTTCCCTAGCACTTAACCAGTGGGCTGTTTGGTCAAACCTTTGGAAGTTTTCCAATTTGACTAAGGAAAAATTGTACCCTAGTGGAGTTTTAATTTTTCTGTCTGTGCTTATGAGGGCTCACAAGTATTTAAGACCATTTGGCTTCCTTATTCTGTGAACTGCTTGTGACCTCTGCCCATTTTTCTATCGGTCTTGGGGTCTTACTCTTTTTTATCTCTCAGAGCTCTCCACATCTTTTGGAGAAAACACTGTTCTGTGTCATGAGCTACAAATGTCTCCCCTAGTTGCTGTCTGTTTTCTTTGTGTTGTGCTTTGATTATGTTTTTTATATAGAACTGGTTGTTACCGATTCCAGTTACAGTTATGAGGGGTTTATTTTTGCTTCTGGAGTTTGAGACATAGATGTGCCAATCTACTCCAAGGTTATTGTATCAATGAGAGTCCTAATCAGAGTCTCAATTAGGATAATTTGAGAAGAGTTTATGTACAAAGGGATAAGTTACAAGGGCGTGTGGGCAAGATTTAGGGACCCTCCGCCCCACCCAAGGTAGGTGCAAGAATCAGGGCCTCGGAGCAATAGAGGTGTCATTACCCCTGGGCTCCAGGGGACCAGGGGCAGACAGGTTATTGCAGCCTGGAGGGAAAGAGAGCTGTGCAGACCAGGCCAAGTAGAGAAGAGCTCTCGTGTCTGTTGGGGAAACAGTGGCCTGCAGGAGGAAGCCAAGAAGTGAACACCCTGCCCTCATTTCCCTCAGGCCCTCCTCTGTCCTGTCATGGTTCCCCACTGGCCGGAGGGTGCAGGATCCTGCTGGTGTCATCCACGTGAGCAGCCTTCCACAGCAGGGAATAGGGAGGATGAGTGGATCGAAGTTCTGTGGGGTGCGGCGGGAAGTGGAGGAGATCCAGCACAGTTATAGAATGCCTGCTGGTAATGCTTACATAGTTTTATTTTTTACATTTAAAACTGATCCATCAGAGTTTACCTTGATGTCCTAGATGTCGTGTGGTTCCAACTTTACCTTTTTCCCTAACGGCTATCCACTTGTCCCAACACTGTTTATTACAAAGGCCACGTTTACTGACTGATTAGAGTATCCGTATTTGTCATATATTAATGTCCAGTGTACATTTGAGTCTATTTCTGGATTTTCTCTTCTGTTCCATTGGGCTGTGTGTCTATTCATGTGCCATTTTATATTATTTGCCAAGGCCTTATGATGGGTTCTAAGAACTGGGGAGACCAGTCCCTCCTCTTTTTTTTTTTCTAGTTTAGATTTTTCCTGGGCTAAGCTTGCTTATTTATTGTGACTGAACCTGCTTGTCTATTTCTAAAGGAAAGAAACTTATTAGTACATTTTGGAGGATTATGTTAAATTTATAAATTTATTGATGGATGAGTCACATCTTTAAACCATAGTTGATTTCTTCTTTGAAACAAAGATTTGTCAAGAAACCTGGCAGATACCCCCTTACCAATAGAAAGTTACCATTTGCAATAATTGAGAACACACCATTCAAGTAGTGTTCCTGCCAAAAATGCCTAACCTAAACCTACTCATGAGACCATGTTATACAGAATCAGATTGGGGGCATTTTCCAAAAGAGATGGTCTATACTATTTAAAAATATCAGTATTGTCAGTTTTGCCTCAATAAAGCTGAAAAAAAAATCAGGATCTTGAAGGACAAAAAAGAGTTCTAGATTAAAAGCGACAAAGGACATGACAACTACAGGCGCTGTGTGGTCCTGTTTGGATCCTGGATCAGGGAAAAAACATCCATAAGGAACGTTAATGGAACAACTGATGAAGACTGAATATGTACTCTCAGTTAGGTCATAGTATTGTATCAATGTCAAATTACTTGAATTTGATAATTGTACTGTGGTTTTGTAAGAGCATATTCTTGTTCTTACAAAATGCACACTGAAATACTTCGGGGTAAAGGGTGTTTGCTACTCACTTTCAAATTGTTCAGGAAAGAAATAATATACCTGCGCATTTAGATAAGAGTAATGAAGTAAATATGGAGAAATGTTAGTAATTGATAACTGGGTGAAAATATGTAAGAATTCTTGGTGCTATTCTTGTAACTCTTGTGTAAATTTAAAATTCCTGAAAAATAAAAAGCTAAAACAAATGAAAGTTTGGGTGAGTGGATAGGGAGAAGATAATGTTGAAAGGTGTGAACTCCTTCCTGCTTTTAGCCAATTTGAGTTTGATTCTGCCTTGTAACACGTTGTCTTAAAACCCAGAGGAATGGGGCGCCAGGGTTGCTCAGTCCATTAAGCATCTGCCTTCAGCTCAGGTCATGATCTCGGGGGGAGTCCTGGGATCAAGCCCCACATTGGGCTCCCTGCTTCAGTGGGGAGTCTGTTTCTCCCTCTGCCTCTGCTCTCCCCACCCCCCACCGCATGTTCACGTGTGCTCTCTCTCTCTCTGTCTTGAATAAATAAAATCTTCAGAAAAAAACAAACCCAAAGGAATATCAAGTTAATCAATATTAGTCCATTTTATTTTCAATTCCCGTAACGGATCACTACTTTGACTGCAGCACACACACACACACACACACACACACACACACACACTACAAATTCCTTCTGAAGCAGGTCCAACGAGTCAGTTGTTATTGGGCATTGCCATGGGCTGAGTGCCTCCTTCTCACAGGACCAAGAGAACCTGCAAGATTGCTGAGCTTGCCCCGGGGATTTGGGTGTTCCTAGTGTCAATGACCAGCAAGTGATATTTGATCTTGGTTTAAAAAACCAAAGGGAATCTCTGAGATGTTCTTCTTTGGGTCCATCTCCCCAGTAATAAGAACAGTGCCTCCCACCACTAATTTCTGGAATGTTAACAGTGCTCCAGACTTTATTTTGTTCACTTAATCTCTCATGATCTTGTTTTCTTAGAAGAACCTGGTGGGTAGTTACTATTATTACCCCCATTTGACAGATGGGGAAAGTGAGCTAACACCCCCTTCTAGCGAGTGGTAGGGATGGGACTCAAAGCTGGCCATCTGCTTCTAGAATATGCTCTTTATATTCTCTGTGGCATCTTCACAACGCCCAGTGTCAGGTGCAGTCTCAGGGGTCGGGGCTGTGAGGTGGCCTCCTCACTACCAGCAGGCTTTGGCCCCAGTAAAATTGGGAGAAACTATAATAATCACTAGAAACAGATAGCTCTTTGCCTTATAAAGTGTGAACCAGCGCTTCAGAGACTCAGAATCCTTGTTGGCCAAGGACACAGGCTCCAGGAACCTGTGAGAATGGTTTGAGAAGGGTTTGTATACAAATTGTGCGTGCTCCAGGAAAGGATTCACAAATAAATCCTATGGATGCAAAGGAAGACACGAGGTCACTGACAAAAGGAAACAGGATTCAGGAAGCAGATGCTCTTTTGCAAACAGACCCAGAAGCGCTAAGATGTGGGCGCAGGAAGAAGCAGCATGGGGCAGAGATGCTGCACGGGGAGACGCTGGATGTCGAGCAGTACGGAGGGGACTCCCACCTGGGCGAGGCTTCTCCAAGCCACTACCTGCCCTCCAGCATTTACTGACTGCCCTTCTGCTGTGCTCTGAAGGCAGTCGGGAGTGTATGTGTGCGGATGTTCCATCTGCCATTGTGTGTGTGTGTGTGTGCGCACACGAATCCCCATAGCGCGCACACACACACACACACACACACACACAGAGATTACGATGGAAGCTCATCTTGGTTACCTGGTGATGCCAGGATTTTAACTGGATTGTACTAGGTTATTAATCCCTAATTCTTGGCAGAGCCTGATTAAGGAGTGGCCCAGCTGGGCAGCAATGGCCCGAAGTGTCACTCCACATGGGCCACCGCAGTGGCCATGGCTGGTACTCTGTCCAGGTCCCCATGGCCCCACTGGTTCTTGGGTGCCTAAGCCCCGGCATCCTTGAGCTTTGCTTCTGATGGCAACCCCTATGCCCGGACTACCCACGGGCGGCTGGAGAAGTTGGCCTGCATTTGCGATCCCACAAGTGTCCAGGAGTCACATCCCCACTGGGGGGAGGGGAAGCTTTAGCAGCCGCTGTCTGGGGAAGGGGTATGAAAGCCCAGGCCCCTTGCTCTGACAGAGGACAAGGTCCAAGGAGTAATTTTCACTCTAGCTCATCTGCAAGATGGGCTGAGGCAGCAGTACAGCCCGGTGTGGCCACCTCCCATTTCCTGCTCTGCTGTCCCAGTACCCTGCATAAGTCACATGCCCACAAATCCTGGCCTCAGGCCCTGCTTTGGGGGAGTCTGGCCTCTGACAACCGCTATCACAGTCCGAGAAATGCAATGAGGGAAGAGAAAAATGACATTTACCTACAGAACTTGACTCAGGGAGATTGCCCAATGTGTTTGGAAAGAATTCTTGACTATTTACTTCGGTGTGAGGGGTGAGCCTCACCCACTCCAATGTGCTGGCTCAAGTGCCTTCTAGAGAATGCAGATCCAGTTCCCTGTGGGCTTTCTTGTTTGTTTGTCTTCTGGACTAGATATATAAATTGTTGCGGGGGGGCTGAGCGGAATTGCTTAGGGTGATGGTGTGGAGCTTGAGCTTTGCCTGGAGGGGACAGGGAGGAAGGGGGGCTGGAGCAGCACTCAGCTCCTCCTCGAAATAGATACTGAATGGTATTAAATTCCATTAAAATGTTAGTTTTCTTGGGGTACCCACATGCCTCCAGCTGCCCCTGCTTCCTGGTGAACAAGAGGTGGGTTTTCTGCTGAGCTCTCTGAAGAGGAGCTAAGGAAGGCAGAGGCTGCTGGGGCTGGGAGTGGCATGCATGAAGGGCCGTCTGTGGCACTGAAGTCCTCCGGGGAGCAGGAGGGAGCGACAGACCTGGGTACTGCTGGTGCCCTTCCGAGTGGCCTGAGGAGTCAGATGGTGGGACCAGAGGTGACCCTCCATGACTGTTGGATGAGTCACAGTGGGGGGGTGGGTCTGGTGCAGTCCTGGACAATGCATTTCATTTGTAAACCTGAGAAGTATAGGGACATTCTTTAACAGGTGGAGAGAGGAGCCAGCCCCTCCCACATCAATCACCCATTAGACCCGTGTTTTAAGTCTGAATTTTGGTGGAACTTGGGTGTCATGACCAAATTAACAGGATAGATGCCATACAACTAATGGGTCTAGTGAATATACCAAAGGTTTAGCCAAACTAATGTCTGCAGCAGAACACAATTAGCAAATGTATGAATCACTCACCTGTTTATGTATCAAGTCTCGAGACTGAGTGTTAGCTTATTGTGGGAGCCCTGTGTAATCTGAGCAGCTCTGGACCAGCTCCTGTGCTGTAATGAAAGGAACAGGCCTACCTCTGGCTCTTGATGTGCTTCCCATGTATCAGGGAGTTATGACTTGTGTCCTAATAGATATATGAGAGGACAGACTCTGGGGCATCCAAGGGGCGTAAAGAAAGGACTGGTGTCGTGAAGGGAAGGATAGATCCACTCTCATTGAGTGGTAGGGGTGGGCGGGCAAGGTGCAGACTACCTGAGCTCATAGAGCCATTGTTGAGAATTAATGAAATAATGGGTGCAAAGTGTCTGGGAGAGTAGCTGGCCCAGAAAGGATGTGGTATATATTGCTCTTATGCATACTCATATGCACACATGTAATTGTGCATACCACTTTCATGATAATGTATGAACACTCAGTAATGGACAATAATAAATTATTTGATTATAACACATTATTATATAATATCTTATGTGTGATGTATAATTATATCAATATCTTATGTATATGATATCATTTTATGTTAATGTATTATGTACAATATATTGCTATGTTATAACAGATCATGTATATTTTTAGTAATTTATTATTAAGCATTATATATTAAATATCACCATTTAATTTTATATATTAAGTTAATGCATAAAATGGAATATTGTTATGTGTTAGAATATTATATATACATAGTACATATATACAGTACCTATTATTGTGAGCAAGGGTCTCACGGTGGGAATGTTCCAGTCTGTTTGGAGAGAGAAGAGCGGTCAGTCTGCTCTGTGTAGGCCTGTACAAGGACACAGAGTAGGAGAAGAGGATGGAAGGGGATTTTTGGATTACCGTTATAGGGCTCTGTGGGGATCTGAGCTGCATTCAGTAGACAAGGAGACACTTGCTACTGAGCACTTCATGCAGGCCAGGTGCTGTGCTAGGTACAGAAGAAGCAGCTACAAATGACGTAGGTGGGACCCCTCCCTGGTGGAGGTCATCCATGCATGGAGACCTGGGAGGAGTCACCCTGAGAAAGAGAAGAGAAATGCAGGGTACCCCAGTGCCGCACAAGGAGGGGCTATGGCCCGACAGCTCTGGGGAGCGGTCTCAGGACCTGGAGTTAGGTAGGTGAGTGGTAAAGAGAAGGGCTGGCTGGTACACAAAAAAGAGAGTTTCAGACCAAAAGCCAGCTCCTTTGAGATGCCCAGGGGGAAAAGGGGCTCTCCAGGAGCAGAGAGCTGGGGGGAGCAGGCTGAGATGTGACTGGGACATGCGTGCTCGAGAGGCCCAAGCTAGGGGTCCACTGCCAAGTTCAAATGCACTGAGAGAGGAAAGAGCATGGCAAGAAGCTGGGGCTGCTAAGGCAGAGGGTGGGGTATTGAGGGGCCCCTGGGCCGGTGACATAAACTGGCAGCTCGGGGAGCTTGGACTCTGTGAGTGGGAAGGAGAGGCAGCCTGAGGAGCTGGAGCCTGGAGCAGGGGCGGGCTGGAGGCTAAGGAAACCCGTCCTGCTCACGGAAGCCAGGGCAGGGTCTCAGTGCTGAGGGGTCCAGCAAAATTGGCATGGGGTGGAAGGAAAGGAGGCATCAAGGAAGACTGGAAGGTTCTGGGCAGAATCCATCATTATTGAAGATGGGGGATGCATCTTGGGAAAAGGCTGAGATTTGATTTAATATTTCTAGCATCGCATTTGGAAAGTTGGTTGAGCTTGTTGTTGTTTTTTTTTTTTTTTGGATTGTCTTAGGATTCATAAATTCAAATAGACTTATGAAACAAAAATATAATTTTTGAATTAGTCATTGATAACCTCTAACTGAACAGATCACTGGATTGCTTGCTAATTGCTTGTAATTGCCAGATCATACATATGAACAGTGTGGGAGTTCCCGCTCACTACACATACACACACACACACACATGCACGCGCACACACGCAGCCTCTGAACTGTGTGTTACAAAGGTGTAATAATCTGACTTCTGAGAATCATGTGGAAGGATTAGAATAAAGGCTAGAGGATTTAAAAAAGAAGGCTAGAGGCTATAGGGAGCCCGTTCTGACTGTATAATGATGAATGTCTTAGAGCAGCGCGAATGGAATGGCTAATCGGCAAACAGACGAGCACTCTCTCGGAATGGTTCAAAGAAGGCTGATTGAGGAGATAGTCTTACACAGGGTGCACGAACGGGCTGATGGTCTCCAAGGTGACTCTCAGCTGTGAGTCTACGATCCTGGGATTTCACAGCCTTAAAGAAGGTACTTTGGGGGTCTTCTTTTTCCTCCCTCAATTTATTACTTCCTGCCCACAATTGCATCAAAACAGCCTATGAATGTTCTCCTTTGGGAAAAACCTGAGCTGGCTGACCCTGGAGTAGCAGCTGGACTCGATCAGTCCCTGCTGATCCCTGCTGTCTCCCCTTAGTCTGTGGGCCGGCATTCCCGGAAGCCCTGAACTCTAGCCCGAGTAACTGCGTGGTTTCGGCAGGGTCACAGTGCAGGAGCCAGACCTGGCTTCTTCCCTTCGCATTATGCCCTCACACCCCATCATGTCCCCCACCAACTCCCCATCCCCCTCCCTCCTCCTATCTCCCCACCTTGTTACCCTTCATCCCCCCATTCTCTATCATCGCCCCCCTGCCCCTCCCCCCGCCCCCACTTCACTGCAGACCAAGGGAGCAGAGTTGACGGGAGCCAAGCACTCTCTCTGCAGAGATTTCCACAAGGCTGCAAGGAGAACTTTTCAGAAGAGATCACGCTGCTTGGTGACCTAAAGATGCAGAATGCCAAATTGCTCATTACCTTCTTCGAAAGTTCCAGTGTGAGGCTGTTTTGTCTGTCCTCTGCCCCTGAAGTGTAATAGAGAGGAGGATGAGAGCCTCAGCTCCTGTAATCCCCAGGGAACCCTCCGTGCTGAAGCTGGTGTCCGGCCGTCCCTGCCCTTCCCCGGAGCCCCTGGCCGCAGCGTGGTCTTCCAGCACCAGCGGCTGCAAGCACGCTTTCCGTCCCTCAACAGGTCTCTCTGCTGGTATTGCTATCCACCAGCTGTTCCAAACCACAGACCCTGCAGAGTAAAGCGCTTGACAGCATAACCACTCGGATGGCTGTGCACAAAGAGGTCACACTTGAAGAAGGCAGGAAAATAGCCCTGGACTGAAATGCGGGACCCTGTCCCCTGTCTGACCTTGGAGACATGGCCCATCTTGGCATCCCTCTGGCTCCTCCTCTGTGGCTAGAGGACATTGAAAGCAGTCATCTCTGAGGTGCAGCCAGCTGGAAGTCTCTATCACCTGACAGCTGACATTCTAGGAAAGAATTTAAACGAGTGTTTATTTTTCTCCATCCTTGTAGTCTTTCTTAGGTCACAAAATTAGGAAATCAAACCAAAGCTGGACACAGAATATGCCCTTCCGGGGTGGCAGCTATTTCTAGTGTGTTCCTCAACTCCAGACCTTGCCCTTGGTCACCAGCGTTTGCACTTCCTTCTTTTTAGCTACTGATTCTTGATACTCACAAGGGACAATGCTATTCCGTGCCACCTTCCCTCGGTGTCCCCTTGCAAGCCCCCAAGCCTGTGTTAATGCCTCTCTGGGACTCCCAGGCTGGCTGGGCACAGGAAACCGAAATGACATTCTGGGGAAAAGGAGAAAGGAAACCGATTGGAGCAAAGATAAGCCAGAGTTGGAGATTGGACTGAGTAGCATCTCCGGCCAAAGGGAGCACTTGGCCGTGATGGGCTCCGTGGATGAGTCAGCACAGGAACGGCAAACACAGCCTGTCAGGTCCCGAATCTGTGATGGAGCAGAATATTGATTGCACTGGGGTGCAAATGAGAGAGAGAGACAGATAGGGAGGGAGAGAGAACCATTTACACCAGACAGATGCGGATAAAGAGGCGAGAAGCAGTCAGCCCTGGTTTTCCTTCCCAAGAGCCTGTTCCTAAGAGCTAAGGCCAGTTCCACACGTGCATGCCGTATCTTTACTAAACCCCGGGCAGGCCTCCACTGGCTTCCAAATAAGTTAGAGGTGAGCTGACATGGGGGCAGGGGAGAGGACAGTGGGGGTGCAAGGCTGCTGACGGTCTGTGAATGTGCCCGCACACCTGGCCACTTCTGTCGGCAGCCGCATCTGCTCCGTTTGGAACCGGGCTACCTTCTTCAGCGGCAATAATGCCCTCTGCAGGGAAGGCGCTGAGCCCGAGGAGCTGACCCGTTCACCCTTGGCTTTGTACCAGCAGATTCTGTTGTCCATGGATGAAAAGACTGTGTTGCCAGAGAATAGGACTTCAGAGCAGGGAGCACGAAATACATTCCCGACAGAAAGAAAGGATTCATGTTCCCTTTGAGTACAGGGTCAGCCCATCGGAGGACAACCGTGCCGTCTCCCCCTCAGCTCTGTCTGGAATGAATCTCCCAGAGTTAGACTGTTGGGTGCAGAAGGGAAGTGAAAAATGTAGTCTTGGAGAACGGGACACCGTGTACCTCTATGGGTGAAGGATTCCAGAGGGCATGTCCGCGTTGGTTTTGTCGTATGTTATCCGGTACAACACTCTGCCTAATTAGCAACAAAACAAGCCACTTTAGCAAGCATTTATTAAACAGCAGCTATGTCCCAGGCATGCTGCTAGCTGTGGAGCTTCAAACATGACTAAGACCCTGACTTAGTCATATGCTTGCTCATGGTTTTGATGGTTGTCAGGGAGGAAGTTAGTACTGGAAAGGCTTAATGGAACAACCTGGTAAGTAGTCACTAGAATGTTTGAAAGAACAAAAAGCATTCCACATTTAAATTTTATTTATCAAAGAACAAAAATAAACTGAAGTTGTTGAACCTTAAGTAAATGTTTCTCACCGCATATTCTCTAAATATAAGAGTTTACAGAAAAATTCACAGTTTGGGGTTTTATATCTGTATGCACACACATACACATCGACGCTCTCTGTCTGGGTTTTAGAACATTATTGGTTGTCTCTTTCCAAATGAAGATGAGGATATTGGCATTCTCCTAGTGCTTCCGTTTCTCTTCCTCTTGCTCTTAATTCTATTCAGTTATATCATTATTTCTGATTGAATTGAGTTCCCTAAAAAGATATGCTCAAGTCCTAACCCCTGGTACCTGTGAATGTGACTCTATTTGGAAATAGGGTCTTTGCAGATGTAATAAAGCTAACGAGGCCATATTGGATTGCAGTGGGCCCTAATGCAGTGAGTGCATGGTGTCCTTATAAGGAGCAGGAAATTCTGACACAGACACCAGCAGAAAGACAGCTGTGTGAAGACAGACAGAGATTAGAGTGGTGCAATCATAAACTGTGGAATACCCAGTGTTGCTGGCAACCACCGAAGCTAGGAGAGAGGCCTGGAACAGAGTCTTCCCTTGGGCCTCTAGAAAGAATCCACCCTGTCAACATCTTAATTTGGACCTGTGGCCTCCAGCACTGTGGGGGAATCAATTTCTGTTGTGTGAGCCCCCCAGTCGGTGACAAATGGATAGTTATTTTTGTATCGTCCCAGTTTACATTGTCTATCAGTCACGTTCTGTTTGGGAACCATAACTTTTTTTTTTTTTTTAAGATTTTATTTATTTATTTGACAGAGAGAGAGAGAGAGCACAAGCAGGGGGAGTAGCAGAGGGAGAGAGAGACCCCCCGCTGAGCAGGGAGCCTGATGTGGGGCTCCATCCCAAGACCCCGAGGGTCATGACCTGAGCCGAAGGCAGACGCTTAACTGACTGAGCCACCCAGGTGTCCCGATGACCCTCACTCTTACTGGTGTGTGATGCGTGTGTTTTATGATGACGTAGATTCATTGTTCACTCGCTGTTTCTTTAGCCGTGCAGTCTCCCTTTCCTCCTGCCTTGTCATTTTATCTTCTCGGCTTTGAACTCTTGGTGAATTCCCTCCCCACCCCCCTCCCGCCTTCCTTGGCCCTGTTCTTTGTGCTATATGTTTGCTTAGCTGCCGGGCCATTTCTTTCATCTGACACATGCCTGACTAGCTCTCTGCAGACCTTCCGTTTGCTCTGAATCAAAGAGGGTAACTTGACATTACTCCTTCCTTCTCGGAGACCAAGTTGTTTTTCTCTACGAGCATTTTGAAGCCTGAGTATTTCCCTCTCTGTTGCCTTAGAGAATTGCAGGTGTAGAGGGAAAGAATTCAACTGACATGAGCTGGTGTGTTTCTTGGACCGTCTAGACTTTCTTTCATGAAAGGAAATTTCGTTTACTATCTGGTGACAGGCCCTACTCCCCCCCATTGCAGGGCATACCCCACTCCCACGGGAACTGCGCTAAGGGTTTCAGATTATTTCCCCAAAGCAATGTGCACTCCGCCAGGCCTTAGGTGAGGCCCTGCTTCACCCACTTCCCTGTTTTAGCCAATTTTCCCCCCACAACTGATTCCACTCCTCCTCTCTCAGAAGAGGAGAGAGAAACAGCTTGGCTCTCAGGATTTGGGGGACCCACAATTATGGCTCTGGGAGCAGTGTGGCATCTGCCTGATCACTTGTGCTCCATGCCACATTCTTCCTTGCCTGGGCTTCCAATTTTTGAAATAATGTGCTTTTTTTGAGTTATACTCATCTCTCCCTTGGTTGCTATTGGAAAATTCTTTTTTTTTTTTTTTTTTGCCAGTTTAATTTTTTCCCCCTTACTTTTATTGAGAATTGGAAAGAGAAATTCTGTAAAGCCATCTTCACTGCTAAAAATAATGAACTTATGTTGAAGTTATTTAACATAATAGCAACTGATGTTGACTAGGTAGATGGTGATAATATTGTCACTCAGACTTCTAATTTCATCATCCTTTTTTTTTTTTTTTAGATTCTATTTATTTATTTGAAAGAGAAAGAGAGAGCACAAGTGGGTGGAGGGGCAGAAGGAGGAACAGGCTCCCCACTGAGCAGGGAGCCAGGTGTGGGACTGGATCCCAGGACCCTGGGATCATGACCCGAGTCGAAGGCAGATGCTTAACCGACTGAGCCACCCAGGCACCCCTAATTTCATCGTCTGTATCCTAGGGAATTGACGAAGGGAAAAGAACCACAAAGGATGAGTTTTGCTTGCTCTGGAGAGGGTTCTCCAGAGAAACAGAACCAATAGGATCCATTTATATCTGTATGTGTATTTAATTTATTATCTATGGAGGGAGATTTATTATGAGGAATTGGCTCGTGTGATTATGGGGGCCGAGAAGTTTCACAGTCTGTGTGTGAGAGCACAGACCCAGGAGAGCAGGGGTCCAGTTCCAGTGTGAGCTGGAGGCCTGAGAACCAGAAAAACCAGTAATGTCAGTCCGGGTCCAAGTCCCAAGACAGGAGAAGACCAATGTCCCAACTTCATAGGCAGGCAGAGAGATGGAGAACTCCCCATTCCTCCACCTTTTTGTTTTATTTGGGACAACAGTTGTTCTGTTTGTTCTATCTAATCCAAGAGATGGATGAGGCCCACCCACACTGGGGAGAGCAATCTGCTTCCATCAGTCTGTGGATTCAAATGCTAATGTCTTCTGGAAATACCTTCACAGAGACAGCCAAAGCAACATTTAACCAGATGTCTGGGCATCTTGTGGCCCAGTCAAGCTGACACATAAAATCAACCATCGCAGGCAGTATTCAGCATGGTAGCTAAGAATTCAGATCCCAGAGTCAGAGGGACACAGGTTTGAATTTTGGGCCCTGGTATACATGCTGTGTGGCCTTATTTTAGGTGACTTCATGTCTCCGAGCCATAGCTCCCTCATCTGTAAGATGGGAATGAAAAGAGAACCACCATAAGGGCTAGTTGCGAAGATGGAAGGTGATATGGCGTGAAAGCTATGAGCTTTGTGTTTGGAATTAAGAACACTTGGGCTGGAAGGTGTCATTGAGTCCCTCTGATGGATTTTCTTATGGATTATATAGGAAAGATTAACTGGAGCCCAGACAAGCTCAGCCTGTCTCTGAGGGGGGGGTAAGGTAATGGAATTCGTGCGTGGTGCCTGGAATGGACATAAGAGATATACAGCGAGACTACAGGTCATTCTGTACCATGCAGGGCACTTGGGTCAGCCGCACTGGTGAGTCCAGTTGTCAGCTGGCTGGGGCTGCCATGGGCAGCGTCTGAAGCAGGATCTGAGATCAGCCAGGTGCTTGGGCATTTCCTGTCAGATGACTCTACTGGTGTGAACTCCTGTATTCATCCCAGTGGGGCAGTCTTCACATTCCCCCTTTTCTCCATTAGTCTTATCTTTTCGCTTTAACCAAATATGCCCTTTCGGGGCGGAATTTTAGAAAAGCAATTAGGTGAGTGTGGTGGGAGCCCAGCCATCATCAATAATGGTGTCAATATTCAGCATGATTTATTCATCACAACAAAACTTCTGAGCACAAGGCCTTCACCAGGCATTCCCTCCTTATCCTTACATGACCTGATGATGCAGCATAAAGGGGCTTTTTCCCTTTTTTGGGTCATCCGTGGGGAAACGGAGACACAAAAGTGGTCAATTGCTTATCAAGAGACACTCAACAACTGAACAACTCAACCTGGAGACAGGAAATCTCAAGCCCATCATGTCTCCTTGCCAACCGCACTGCTTCTTGGGTGGGCTCATCACCACCCACCCAGAGCTCAGGAGCAGGACTCCTTGGGCAGAGATCAAGGCTAGTTGACGTTGTTTGGCCATGGATCTTACATGTGGTTCCAGTCACCAGGATAGCAGGTGCAGGTACTCTCACTTTAATATGGTGTTTTCCAAGGAAGCAGCTCTATGACTTAAATCTCAAGCCCTCTCCTTGGCATCTTCCCAGCCACACCTTCCCTCGGCTTCAGAGGTATTGGTGGCCCCAGAGATATTCCTGTGTGCGCCATGTTGTGACTTAGCTTGCTATCTGATCCAGCCCTTGTCATTCTATCCTGAACACACCAGGTGCTCAATACATATTTGTTGAACTGACTTAGATCAAGGAATCCATTCATATTCAAAGAATAATGGTTTGATAACACTGAGGATGTTCCAAGTAGATTTCAAAGGTAATACCAAAAGGAGATTTTTTTGGGGGGGGGGCGGTCAGGGAAATTAAGGAACACTGGCTACTGTAAAGGCTTTAATACAACAATGGTTTATTTTGCCATTACATCCTAGTCCAGTGTAGGTCTGGGGTGCCTTTCCTGCAGGGTCTGGGCTGTTCTGTCACTGTCCCACCCGCAGGTAATTCTTACAGAAGGTCCTGCTTCTGAGTCAAATATGGGTGATGAAAGTTCTAACTTCAGCTGAAACTGTCTTGTGTCTTCCACAAAAAGCTAGACTTACAACACAAATACTGATTTAAAAAACTGTTTATGCTGGTGATCAGGGAAGCCTAATTAAAAATGTGATTACCTTCCAAATCACCTTTATCAAGTCATTTTGTTCTTTAAAAAAATGTATTAAATAGGTAATGGTGCATTGAGTCTCATGCTATACAATGTGTGGAATGCAAAAGAAGTAGAACGCATTGCCCACAAAAGTTAGGAATCTATCTAGTGGGGGATTAAGGGATGGTTTGGGAGTAAGTAAAAAGTGAGAGTCTCCTGTCTTATGGGTATCTGAAGTTGGGGACTATGAACAAGCCATTGGTTTTGTTGGAAGTGGGCACGTAGAGGGGTAAAATGGTGGTCTAATGGGCAGTTTGCTGAAGCGGAGAGCAGATTTAATCCAGTAACATTAACAATGTATTTAATTGACCTTTCTCATTTGTAGTGTGACAATATGTGGTCAAAGAAGAAGGTGCAGGTTCATGTGAAATGTGAAAGACACAGTTGCTAGGATACCTTTTTTGTGGGTGGGGCTTAGGAGGCCAGGTGGGGGTGGGTGAAGGGGGTCCCATTGTGTTTGTTTTTTTGTTTTTTGTTTTTTTTGGCTTGGCCAAAAACTCAGTAATTTTTCTATGTACCATATTTTGCCTAAATCATGTGCTGATGGTTCTGGAAAAAAAAAATGAAAATGAAAATGTGTACATTTGTATCACGGCCAGAACATTGTCCTGTGATAGTATGAGCACTGCTTCAGCTAAAAGTGTAATTTTTGTTTAAACCTAGAAGCGGGACAACAGTTTTCCCACAGTCTGCCCTGACATAGGAGAAGAAACTGTTTCAGCCATGTGTTTACTTTTTTGCCTGCCTCATTGTAATGCATTAAGAGATGGTGTAGTTTACATGTTTTTGGAGGAAAACATGAATGTTTAATTTAATCTTAATACCCCAACTATCAGATTGAAAAAAAAAAAGTGAGAATCTCAGCAGGGTTGAGTCAGGGTCCTTTAGGAGCCTCTTGGAGGGAATCTAGCTGGGTCCTAGGATGACTCGGAGAGGACAAGCAGGTGAGAACTAACAGGGCACTGGAACTTTCCAGGCAGAACGGAGCTCTGGTAGAGGGACTAGCCTGGGGAGAAAGTGCTGAGGGAGAGGGAACGTGGCACATTCAGAGATCTGAGCAGTTTCCTGTGGCCTGCACGTTTGGGTGGAGGGGACCAGCGTGGCAAGAGAGATGAGCAGGTGTCAAGCCTGAAGTCCTTGAACACCGAAGGCTGAGTCAAGCTCTTGGACTTTTTCTTCTCTTTGCCGTGTCTAGCCTTTTCTTTCCAGGCCCGGGGCTCTGTCTTGTGTCCTACCCCTGCTCTTGACCATCTGTCAGGCACAGAATTCCATGATCCTAGGGGAGCTGTTAGCAGACATACACACGTGTTCATAAAATAAGAGATAAGCCACTGAATTGGGAGAAGATATTCGCCACACGTGTAACCGACCAAGGATTAGCAACCAGAGAACATCAAGGATTACTATAAATCAATAAGAAACAACTCCATAGAAAAACCAGGGAAAGCATGGACTAGGTGCTTCGCAGAAGTAGAGCCATGGATGGCCACTAACAAAAGGACGAGATGCTCACCAGATCCGCCCTCAGGACGATGTACAGTAACTCACAGCATTCAGGCTGCTCTTTCAGCCTAGGCTCTTTGTGTTTTTATTCAGGGACATTGAAAACCAAAACACCTCTCTGATCCAAAGGAATGGGCACTCAGACGGTGACATTTCCAGTCTTGGGTCAGGTTGGGAGAGAGGATATTTGGGGCAAAGAGTGCCTTGTTTTTCGAATTTCATCAAGTGAGAGACTGCGCCCTTCTTTTACTGTTAAGGAGGCAAAGACTGCATTTTTGGTTAATCTAAGCACTTGGTTGAGTTTAATTTTGGTTTCCATAGAATAATGCATGCAGCTGCCCCCGTCCCCGGGGGCAGCAGCCTGAAGCTATCACTGTAATGGGGTCCTGACAAAGTTTTCCAGCCTCAGCTCATGCAGTAGCCCTCCTACAATTTCTCCTCCCTTGCCTCTTATACCCCGTACTCCAGGCACAGGAGACTATTTAAGCCCTCTGAATAGGCCACAATGTTCTAAACCCCGAAACTTTTGCATATACCTCCTGCTCTGGTTGCAATGCCCCCTTCTACCTCGTTCCACCCCTCCCCACCCAGAAAACTCCTACTCATTCTTCAAGACCCAACTGAAAATGCCCTCTGTGACTCATTCTTTTCCTGATTTACCCAGGCAGCACTAGTGTGGTCCTTCTTCTGGCCTTCTATTGCATTTTAAACAAAAGAAAACTCTCTTCTATTATAGTGTTTATCTCATTGTGTTGTAACTATCCACATACCATTTGTCTTCTGCTCCCAAGTGAGAGACGCTGAAGATGGGAATTGTGTCTCTTCACTTTTGCATCAGGACAGCGCCTGGCCTTTGAAGAGTAAATGAGTGAATATCCTTTTGCATGAGAATGACCATCCACCAATTCTCTGAATATTTTTAGGATGATCCTTTCATCTGTGAGGCATGGGTGTCCAGGAAAAGGCTGGGCTGTATGGCAGAGTTGGGTCCCTACGGGCTTTTGTGAACTGCACATTTGTTCCATCCCAGTGAGCTCACACAGATTAGCAACTGCAATTTTGCCGGGAAAGGAAAAAGCACAGAAGTGTTTTCAGGATGGACTTTTAAGTTTACCTTTCTGAAAATCTCTTAGGAACTGCTTTTACCTAAGGGACACAATTTGGCCTTCTGAGTATAATATTTAGGTTTCTATGAAATCCTAGATGGATCTTGGACCGTCATAGTCATGTTTCTGGGAGAAGACGGAAGGTCAGACCAGGGTTACAGAGAAGTACAGAAATGGAGACGCCGTGCTGTCCCCTGGCTTCCCCTCGGCTTTGTGATAATGGAGTCAGTTTTGAATGCGGGTTGCGGAGAAAGGGGCAGCCAGCTCCTATTCATAATGGGCTGCTTCCTGCAAAGCTGACTTGAATCCCACTGGGCTTGGAAACCACCACAGTCCTTCTAAAAAGGGCTCCCCCGCGGGAGATGTGCTTCAGGGTGGTGCTCACCTTCTATAACTTTCTTTCAGAAGTGACCCGTTGGAGACAGATGACAGTGAAGGAGCTGGGGCCAGGG
The DNA here is from genome assembly GCF_964656455.1 of Halichoerus grypus. Classification (NCBI taxonomy): domain Eukaryota; kingdom Metazoa; phylum Chordata; class Mammalia; order Carnivora; family Phocidae; genus Halichoerus; species Halichoerus grypus. The sequence goes on from NC_135720.1 coordinate 121,594,898, forward strand.
CCACTGCATACAGTCACCCAGCTTGTTCTCCGCACAACCCTAGGGGCCGCCATTCACTGGGACTGCTCTGGGATCCGTCTGTACTTGTCTGTCTTAGGCTCTGTTTCCGAGGGAGCCCAGACTAAGAAAGTGACCTCATGCATCTTGCTTAGGTGTGTGACAGTTTTCTCCTCTGTGTATGGGGTTGTGTGTGTGTGTGTCACTAACAGGGTAAGGCATTTGGCTAAGCTTGTGGCCCTAAGTGGGCATGCGCTCTTGCCAGTTATCTCCATCTCACGAGGATGATTCCATCGACGGCTGAAGGGACCAGGTTCGCTTTCCTGCCCCCTGACATTTTGTTATCCCCAGAAATAGTATCTTAATTAATACTATAATTATCTGAAACTATCCATGGGGAAAAACACCAACTGCCAAAACGAAGCACAGTCTTGGTTAAATAGGAAATAGGCAAATAATGACACAAACAAACAGAAGGCATCCTTACAGGAACGGGTTGCTACTTTGAAATTAATTCTCCCTCCTGACCCAGAACCCGGAGTGTAACTGCTTTGGCACCAGCGCATGATGCTCCGTACTTCAGATTTGGGGAAACCCATCTTCTTGAACTTCAGTAACAGTGGGATCGCACCAGAGTCTTGGTCCTTTGTGTGCACAGAGGTCACACGGGGACTCCTTCATCTTTGCATCAACAGGGTCCTTGCTGTCCGCAAAGACCTCACCCCACCCTGGGCAGATATGTAAGAAGGGGACGCGCATGCCACGCTTTGCCTGTGACATTTACTTAGCTCTTGGCAGCCTGTTTAAACAATCCTAGCCCGATAGTCACTGTCCTGCTGAAGAGGGCTCAGTCACGTTATTAAGCAAAATTCCAGAGGGCAGATTTCTTTCTGTAGAGGGAAATCTGGATATCCTCCCGGGACTTTGATTGGGAACAGGGAGGGCTTCCTAGTGTTCCATGGGTGGAGACGGCCATGAACTAGAAACAGGACGCACCTGTGACTCCTGCTTAGGGACTTGTCCAGTGACTCCTGAGCATCCAGGGGCTGAGGCTACTTCTTTTAACCTGCCCTCAGCTGAGAGTTCCTCCTAGGCTCCCGCTCCCAAGGCCTCCAGGAAGCCCCTCGGAAAAGACTGTGTGTTCATCCACCTGACCTGGTGATTCAGCCCTGCTGACCCTGGAGTAGGTCAAATTTGTTTTAAGGGTGAATCAGACCTATTATGGCCCCTAGAGGGCAATTAGATTCCCAGACAAGGGGATTCTTAATGTCATTGTAGAGCCTGAAAGAGTTAATTAACTCCACTTAGTGAGGTATTTACTCCCAAGGATCTCAGGCAGGGGATAGTTGATAAGATTATCTGGACAATAAAGATAAAAGAAATCCTTGCTAGGGGAGTGAATTAACTGGACAATGCTTCAATTACCCACAGTGGAGCCCTGGCTAATAAACGTTTTTTTCTTATTTTGGAGTCAGAATGATTTATGCTGACATCTAGATCAGGGGCGGCAAACTTTTTCCATAAAAGGCTAGACGGTAAATATTTTCAGGTTTGCAGGCCAGAGGGCCTCTGCCACAACTCAGCTCCACCACGGAAGCAGGAAAGCAGCCGTGACAACAGCAAACCAACCGGGGTGGCCGTGTGCCAATAAAACTTTATTTGCAAACACAGGATGTGGGCCTGATTTGGACTGCAGGTACTTACGTGAGAGTAAGTTCTTTCAGACACATTATCTTATTGAATTATCTTATTGGCTCCTCTCAATGGGCATTCACTCCTTGACTTTTTGTTGAGATTTTTGTTGATTGAGTAGATTTTTGTTGAGCATCTACTATGTGCTGAGCGCTGTGGTAGGTGCCAGCAAATGGCTAATAAAAGGCTTATAAAAAGGCTAATAAAAAGCTTCATAAAGCTTCTAATCAGGTCTAGTGGAGGATACAGAGAAATGAACAGGCCTGACACCACTGTCTGAAAAGCCCTGGGTGGGGGTCATTTCAGGGACAAGGGCAGAGAAGTCTAGACCTGCTAGACTTGACAGGTCCTGGGGGAAGTGGCCTCAGAGTTGTAGCTGGAAGGAAGACTAAGAATGGGCTGGGCTGTCCAGGGAGCTTGGGATCTGGGAGAGGAGAAAAGGGATCATCCTAAGGAGGAGGAAACAGTGAATCTGAGAAACAGAAAAAAGGTGTTAAGTCCTGAAGCCTTGAATTCTGGGGCAAGCTGTGAGCAGTTAGCTGGAGAGAAGGGAGAGGCTGAACTACGCAGGGTCCAGGGAGCCATGGAACCAAGCCAAACCAAACCCAGAGCAAAAATTCAACTGAGTAAACCTGAAGATCTAATTGGCTTTGTGAAGGGATTCATGAACCAGGCAACACCTCATCCTCATCTCAAAAATATTAGGGAGCTCTGAGGAGTTGTACAAAAAGGGGGGTTTTATAGGAAGGAGGGTAGGGCCAGAAAGTTGTTAGTAAAAAAAAGAAAGAATTGTTCCAGGCAAGGTCACCTTCCCTTAGGGGGAGCGGGCAAGGGGTCTTAGTAGGTGGATTGCTTCATCCTCCTCTGGGGGATGGAGAGGGCCCCTGTGACAAGATTGTGTCATTGGTGCTGACCAGAAAATACCTGCCTGACTGCTGAAGAGCTACATTTCTCAGGGTGGTCGAAACAGTAATTAGATTAGTTAGCAAGTCCCACTTTGGTGGCTTGGTCTAAATGATACCATTTTGGGCCAGTGGTTTTCTTTTTTCTTTTAAAATTCTAGCAGAGTTAACATACAGTGTTCTATTAGTGTCCGGTGTACAACAGTGATTCAACAATTCTATACATTTCTCGGTGCTCATCACGATAATGGTCCTCTTGATCCCCATCACCTATTTCACCCCTCCCCCTCCCCCACCTCCTTCTGGCAACCACCAGTTCTCTAGAGTTAAGAATCTGGTTTTATGATATATGTCTTTCTCTGTTTGACTTATTTCGCTCAGCATAATACCCTCCAGTTCTATCCATGTCGTTGCAAATGGCAAGATCTCATTCCTTTTGATGGCTGCATAATATTCCATTGTATATATATACCACATCTTCTTTATCAATTCATCTGTCGATGGACATCTTGGCTCTTTCCACAGTTTGGCTATTGTGGACATGGCTGCTATAAACATCGGGGTGCACATACCCTTTCTGATCCCTACTTTTGTATCTTTGGGGTAAATACCCAGTAGTGCAATTGCTGGATCATATGGTAGCTCTATTTTCAACTTTTTGAGGAACCTCCATACTGTTTTCCAGAGTGGCTGTACCAGCTTGCATTCCCACCAACAGTGTAGGAGGGTTCCCCTTTCTCCGCATCCCCGCCAACATCTGTCATCATATGACCTCACTGATATGAGGAATTCTTAATCTTAGGAAACAAACTGAAGGTTGCTGAAGTGGGGGTTGGGGTGGGAGGGATGGGGTGACTGGGTGATGGACACTGGGGAGGGTATGTGCTCTGGTAAGCGCTGTGAATTGTGCAAGACTGTTGAATCTCAGATCTGTACCTCTGAAACAAATAATGCAATATATGTTAAGAAAAAAAAAAAAAGAAGAAGATAGCAGGAGGGGAAGAATGAAGGGGGGGAAATCGGAGGGGTAGACGAACCATAAGAGACGATGGACTCTGAAAAACAAACTGAGGGCTCTAGAGGGGAGGGGGGTGGGAGGATGGGTTAGCCTGGTGATGGGTATTGAGGAGGGCACGTTCTGCATGGAGCACTGGGTGTTATGCACAATGAATCATGGAACACTACATCTAAAACTAATGATGTAATATATGGGGATTAACATAACAATAAAAATTTTTAAAAAATCTGTTTTTTTTTTTATGGTTTCCTTTTCAACAGGACGATGGAGAAAAGTGACATGATTGGATTGGCATGAAGAGGGAAACCCATCCACCTGGGCTGCAGAGGAAGGACTGGGAGGGATGTGAGCAGGGACATGTGTGCAGTGATCCAGGCCAGGACAGGGATGGTGGCTAGACGCAGCAGACATGGGAGAAACGCCTGCATTTGGACGACCTAGGAGCTGAAATAGGCCGACGCTAATAAGTCTCTGTTGATGATCGGCCCTCTTTCTCACATGGGTTTGAGGCCTGTGAAGGTGTAGGAATGGGCATGGAGCCAAACTTGGACTTAGGGTCAAGTGGGCCTTGGGGAACCCGAGGTGGAGCGAGCGGGGGGGGGGTGATAACCATGATGGGGAGGTGAAGTCAGGCTTCTGGGTGAGGACAAGCCGGCCATCAGGGAGGAGGTGCTGCAGAATACGGGCAAAGAGCCACCTCTCCCATCATCAGGGAAGAAAAGGCGGTCCCCGAGGGAGAGGAGTGAATGTCCAGTGGCCAAGCCCCCCTCGACAGGCTAATTGCTTGATAAAGATGTTCTCATCCATGCCTTCATTTCAGTCTACAGGGGATCGTTTCTGTTTGTTTCAGGACATATATTAGATTTATAACAGAAGCCAATGGAGAATCAGATTCGCTCAACCAAAACTCACCTTGCCATCGATTTGATTGGCACACATGTCAGAAGGCATGTCAGAGTCTAAAGAATCCTTAGGGGCAATCCGGCTCCGTCTGCACCCCGCCGGCACCTCCACCAGCTGCTCTAAGACCCCCGGCGGGGAGGCCCGCGACAGTTGCCATGTGAGAGTTTTCGCCCCTGAGTCAGGCTCCAAAACCCTAGGCCAAATGAAGGAGCTGGTTGACTGGCTGAGTGAGCCGCAGGCCGGAGGGAGCTCGGCGTTCATCCTGGCCGGTGATAGAGGTGGACTTGTGTCAGGCTTTGTAGCCCCCTCCTCACCTCCTGGGCAGTGCTACTAAATTGTGTGTTTGGCTCCCGGACATGGAGCCCCACTGTACAAAACTCCAAGGGAGGGGGGCAAATGCGTCCTGCACGTTTTTCCTTCCTCTCTCTGCTGCTGGAATTCTTGATGAGGTACTTCTTCTAGGGCAGTCCTGCCACTCGATGTTTATACCCACTGGCCAACAACATGGCTTCTTTGCATGGCGGGCCCCGTTGCTTTCTTGGGGGAACTGTTTGCCCGTCAAGGGAAGGTGAGCTGAGTGGAAGGCAGTTTTGCTTGGCTGAAATCCATCCCCTTTCTCTACCAAGACTCATCCACAGACACCAGGCAGTGAAAGCCCGCCACAGCCCAATGGTTTGGGATCTGACTTCCCCTGTTCCTCCTTCCCCTCCAAAAGGCCTCATGCCCTCACGGACAGGTGAGCAAAGGTGTTTCCTGGGCCAGCCAGGTGCTTCCCTACTGGATAGCTTTCCTACAGTTGTCATAACACGGACCACAGTTTGGGTGGCTTAGACAACAGAAACAGGATGCACCTTCGACACATGGCTTGGAAATCTCCTCAGCTAGCTCTCCAAGTTCATTGCTTACACCTTCTACTTTCCATAAAGCAGTAGAACACAATTGGGCCAAGCCCTCTGCTCCTGCTTAATAAGGATCACCTTTCTGACAGTTTCTCATAATCCGTTCCACATTTCTGGTTGAGAACTCACCAGAAGCACCTGTACATTCAAGTTTCTAGCAACGTTCCATTCACGATGCTGTATGCATTCTCTAAGACAGTGGGCATTTTCTCTACAGCTCTCCTCTTTTCTTTCGAGACCCTCACCAGAATTGTCTTTAACACCCATATTTCTACCAATAATTTCTCAAGGCAATCTTGGTTTTTTTAACACGGACCTCAAAACTTCTCCAGGCCTCTACCCATTACCCGATTCTAAAGGTACTTCCACATTTTTAGGTATTTGTTACAGTAACACCCCATTTCCCAGGAGCAAAATCTATAGTAGTTTTCTGGGGCTGCCTTGTGCTTACCACAGACTGGGCAGCTCAAACAACAGTCTTACTGAGTCTTACTTAGTCTTAACCATCTGTGATGGATAATTTTCTGTGTCACTTTGGGCCATGGGATGCCCACATACTTGGTCACACGTTATTCTGAAGGATTACCGTTTTAGATGAGATTACCATTTAAACTGGTAAACCAAGTAAAGCCGATTGCCCACCCTAGTGTGGGTGGGCCGCATCCAATCAGTTGAAGGCCTGAATAGAACAAAAAGACTGGCCTCCCCTGAGCAAGAGAAAATTCCTCCTCCCTGACTGCCTTTGAACCCGGGCATCAGCTTTTTCCTGCCTTCAGACTTGAACTGAAACATCCGCTCTTCCTGGATCTTGAGAAAGGGTCCAGTGTGAACTCAATTTCAGTTTGTACAGAGGTATACGGAGGCAACCAGGTGTTTCAAAGGGAGAATGAAGGGAGAGAGGAGGGATGAGTGGGGCTCATTAGAGTCAGGGAAGAGCAAAATTCCAAGAGGCAGGGTTGGGGTGGGGGGGCTCTGGTCCATGTGAAATCCACTTGGGTTTGCTCTGGTGCTTATTGAAATTAGGTTCCTACCCTTCCACAGAAGCTGGGAGAGGGGACCCTGTCTTCAGGTGTTGGCTGGAGCAAACGATTCAATTCCTTTGGCAGCCTCAAATTTTCTGAGGCAGGCACTTTGAGGGGTACTAGGGTTATCAGAGGGATATGGCCTTGAGCTGCTAGAAACTATGTCAGTGTTTTGTTCAAGGCCAAGCTGGAGGCCTAGTTGAGAAGTGGGCTCAGAGGAGCCTGGCTAGTTTGGCCAACACGATTAATTCTAACCGGGACCTCTAGAGCAGAATGGCCCTTCAGAGCCATTGTACCCGGAGGGGAGGCCCCTGGCTCTGTGTGACCAGCACCATGACCTCAGGGCACGGTCGCTCTCTCTGCAGAGGCAATTCCTTTCCGTGGACAGCCACCAGCTGCCACGCTCCCCACCACCAGGAAGGCAGCTCTTCGAGGCTCAGCAAGGGTGAGACTCCGCAGCATGAGAAGTCAATTCTTGCGGCCAGGTGGCAAGGGCTGAACACAAAAATGGCTCAAGTTGTTGCAGCTGAAGCTGAGAGGCCTCAAGAGTTCATTCATTTCATCGTCAGCATTGACAGGGCTGGGAGGTCAGCAAAGGCACAGAAGGCCAATGGAACCGCAGTGCGTTCACTCGGTTTCCATGAATGCTGTGGGTTTATTCCCCGCCCCCCCTCCCCCGTGGGGTCCCAGTTCCATCGGCAGGCACCTCATTCATTCACTTCACATTTGTGGTCTTCATTTGTTTTATCTAAAAGTAACGAGGCCTTCGCAACTTCGGTTCTCAATCTTCCTCATGGCGGCGAGGACTTCGAGAGGCAATTAGACTGTCCAGGGGTGTCCCGCTCTTCCCCAGCATGGATCTTAATAAAGGCCCCAGGGATTTTTAGTCTAGCAACAAGATGTAGTCCCTCTGCACCAAGCGGAGAGAGGCGAGCCCCCTTTGCTGATCTTTCATCATCTTGTGGGATCTCACTGGTCATCCAGAACTTATGACAGCAACGCTTGTCCTGACCACCACTAAGTGCAGGAAAGGGTTTTGTTTTGTTCTGTTCTGCTTTGTTGTCAGCTTTCATTGTACAGGCATGAATGTGGAGCTCAGTGGGAACCATTTCTTTTAGGATTATTCTAATCCGAGAAGAAAAGCCAGCTGCCGTTTGGAGCGTAAAGAAACAAACTTTGACGCTCACTTCACCCATTTGCAGGAGGCCCCTGTGCGCTGGGGAGCTGCGTTTGTTCAGATCTGGGGGGCTGAGGTCACATGCGGGACCCTCTTTCCCTTTCCTCAGTGCACAGAGAATGCACCTGTGCTTCATGGAAGGCCCAGCCCTGTTTCTGAGCTGTTGGGACAGTCAGCCCATATAGTTACTACCCAGCCCCATCATTTTTTTTTTCCCCAGATTAAATCAATTGACAAACAGATTTGATGAGGGGGATTACTGAAGTATTCCCAAGGCTTTCTCCACCTTGCTTTGGTATAGGATATCCCAAAACATATGCCCATCCTCAGTGTCCCCAGAAATTGTCCAGCTTTCAGAGACCCAAGAAAGGACCCAGCAAAGTCTATGTAATCAGTAACCATGTTATATTTCTTGGGGGTGGGGAGGATGAAACTGTATCTCAAGCAGTATGATACTAAGAGATTATCATTCATTAATCAGAATAAAAGATCAAAGTTGTAGCATTACAAGAAAGTTGGCTCCATTTAGTTGGGAAGTGAATTTAAGGAAAAGTACCTACTCTTTGAATTCGTAGGTCAGAATGACAGGTTGAACTGCAAAATATACCCCCTTACTCTATCATTAACCTAACTTCCCAGGTCATTGGGGCACAATGAGGATCTTACCAGCGGCCCTAGGCTGGGAATGAAGTGTTCTTTTTCCTTTCCTAGAGGCACATTCAGAATGCCAGTACTCCACAACCTGAGTTAGAATCCTGACTCTGCTGTGGTCCCATAAGCAAGTTAACAAACTTCTCTGTGCCTCGGGTTCATCCTCTTTCATGTGGGAATGGGGGTGGCTTCTTGCTCAGGAAGTCGTTCCAGTATGACGAGTTAATGGATGCTGAGTACTTTAGTGACGAGCATAGGGTGAGCAGCCCACAAAGTTAATTTATGATTTCCCTCCTATCTGGGGGGTGGAGGGGTCCCAGGATCAGGGGAGTGGCCTAACACATCAGCACCTGTGACACGCAATAGCTATAGAACAAAACCAGGCCCTGGAGCTGGGGGGCACGTTAATTACATTTTCTGATTTTCAACATGAGATTTTTACAACTATAATAAAAACTGGGGCTCCTGAGCTCAGCCACCATGGAAGGGTGACATGTAGTATTCAGTGGGTGTTTCAGAAGAGGGGCTGTGTTGCAAGCTCCCTTTTAACTGTACCCGGGGAGTCCAGAGCCCTGAACCAGCTGCCCGCATGTGATTAGCCGTGGCCGGTGAACTTGTCGGTGCACAGCCTGGGAGGCAGGGGCTAGGCTGGAAGATCTCGTTCTATCCTCAGGTCTTGGTCTTGGCTCCCTGTTTCAAAGACAAGAGCAGGAAAAACATTCCTCATTCTTACCACAGGGTGTGTACAAGTGATTAGTGCATAAGTCTTACCTGGCCTTTTTGAGGAAATATGTTGTTTTATTCTCTATATCTTGTCTCCCTAATATCACCCCCTCGGCGTTGGAACAATATCTAGTGGAGTGCACAGAATGAAGAGCCTAGAAGAGCACTTTGGTGTATAACAGAAACTCAATAAATCTGTGTTGAGTGAATAAAGTGTTCAAAGTGCTGAGTAGATGAATCTATGAACCACGGAGGCATTGAGATATATTGTGGGAAAGCACTTAGCTAGCATAATACTTTGCACACAGAAGGTGATAAATAAATATTTCTTTCTCTTCCTTCCCCTTTTCCTGGCTCTCCTCCCTTCCCACCTTTTCCCCTGGGGCCCACAGGTTTCCGTCGTCCCTTGGGTGCCCATTGTAGGGAGGCTGAAGCCCGCTCAGCTCTTGGGGTGATTCCTGGGGGGATCCCCAAAGCCCCCAGATAGGCAGCAACTAGGGACCCCACTCAAAGCTGCAATGAAGATGTGAACCCTCAACCCCACAATGGGGTGCTGCTCCTGGGAAGGGCTGGGGGCAGGGCGCCCACTTATTTATTTTTGTCCTTTTCCCAGAATATCTTTTAAATATGATTTCTCCCCGAGTGCACGATTGCCAGGAGCAAAAACCAGCGGAGAGTGAGCAAGGCAATGATGCTGCCCTGCTGTCCCCCCTTCAGCTGCCTCTTTGGGGGCATTGATAGACCTTAGGAAATGTCCTGGGAAAAGAAAGCCGAAGTAAAGTTTCTTGGGCAAAAGAAACTTTAAAAGAAACTGAAACTTTAAAAGAAACTTTGAAACTTTAAAAGAAGGGAGACTAAAGTTTAAAGAGAACAAAAGGAAACCAGAAATTGCAGTTTCTGGTCTGACCAGTTGCTGAGAGAAAAGCTAGAAGCGGAATATGGGCAATAACTGAAGGGCGCAGAACAGAGAGAAGTCAAAGCACTCTGGGAAGTATGGAATGAAGGCATTGTGGGAAAGAGAGAAATTGTCTTTCTAAATATTTGTCAGGTGTTGCTTTCTGTACCTCTCCAGATTTGTAAAATGACCCCCAAAGTGTAAGGTATGCGAAGTCAGAGTGAGCCCCATGTCCTTTCCCAGAAATGGGGCGGGGGGGGGGGGGGGGGGGGGGGGCTCTGCCCAGACTCGGAACTCACACTGCAAGTCAGAAGTGCAGAGAAAATTAGGTTCTTGGCTGTATCTACATCTAATTCGCCTTCCTTCTGAGTTTTACCTGCTGGTCAGCAGGAGGAACACTTTTCTTCGTGCTAGATTTTTTAATCTGTAAAAATATAATGTCCAAAGGGGCTCAAATTTTGATCCCAAGATATAAACAGTTTCTGCAGATCGTTTCAGTTTGTCTAGGCAAGTATGTCCAGACTTTCAGATTGCCCTCCGCTCCCCCTTCCTGCCTTCCTCCTTGTCGAATGGGTGGAGAAGTGGGGGCCGGCAATGGCCTTGGCCGGATGGAAGGCCTAGCAGGCCGGACTGGGTCATGCACTGGAAATGCCCCAGGCCCGCACTGTGGTTTCCCTCTGGCCTTTGAAGGGAACACTGTGCTTCATGACACTCACGATCTGGTCTCCCACGTGGCTGCCCCTGGTGGAAGGACACTGGCGGCAGACGCCTGAGCCTCTCCCTGCCTTGCCCGCCACCCAGGCCCCTCACCTGCTCCTCCTGCCCTCTGCTGTGGGGTCACTGCGCACCTGCACGACCGGCTGCGGCTGGCCCTTGGGGATCCGTGCAGTGTCCTCGCCCCGCTGACACCGAGGCCAGCCGGGGGCTGCCTGTGCCTGGCCCTCCCCCCGGGGGTGTGTGGCCACATCTGAGGCTGCGGGGGGCGGGGGCGCAGCGACAGCTTTGCAAAGCCTGAGACAGGCAGCGGCAGCAAAAAGCCTCCCATGCTCTCAGTGTGCCTTCGCTTCTCTCGTGCACTTCTTTCTGGACTGGAGCCAAGACGCAAGCAAATCAGCCGTAAGACCTGCCCTGCCGACCCTGGAGCCCTGTCTCGCCGTTCCCGGTCCTCCCATCCCTCTCCTGCAACAAGCCCTTCTTAGCCACCGAACTCAGGCCATCGTAGGGGCGCAAAAATACTTCCTCTGTACAACGTAAGGGAATTCTGAGGGGAATAACAACGTTTGGAAGATCCTCTTTTAAGACAGTACCCTGGTTTACAAGCTGTCCTGCCCCGGAGCCTTATTTTGCGCGTGAGCCCATCTCTTCTCCTTTGATCTTCCCTGAAACAAACCCAAAGCATCTCCCGGCAGATGGGATGCTAATGGATTATGTACATAGGTTAAAGTGGAAAATCCATTAGTAATAGTTGAGATTTAATCCTGGTGTGTGTGTGAGCATGAGTGTATAAATAAGTCTTTTAAAAAGTAGACTCACTCTAAGGGCGCCTGGGTGGCTCAGTCGGTTAAGCGTCTGCCTTCCTCTCCCTGCATGGGGCTCCCTGCTCAGCAGGGACTCTGTTTCTCCCTCTCCCTCTGCCTGCCACTCCCCCTGCTTGTGCTCTCTCTCTCTGTATATGTCAAATAAATAAATAAAATCTTAAAAAAAAAGTAGAATCACTCCAGCCACACAGTCCTGCAACTTGCTTTATTCACGGAATAAATCTTCTGCATCTTACCTGTTGGGACCTATGAAACTGTTTCTTTTAATGACGCTGCACTAACTCACTGTATGGATGGAGGCAGCTGAATTTATTTAACCCCTTTCCCGCGATTTTTTCCTTTCCTATTAAGAACAATGACGGTGCGGATACATTTATAGGTTTGTCTGTGGCTTACTGCCTAACTCCTTCTAAGAGAAGGAGCGTAAGAGTTTGCTTTTGTCACCCTGTGTCCGGAACAGAACAGAATAAGCAGATGAACAGAAGTGGATGAACAAACAATACATGGATTCATCATAAATGGATGAATGAAAGTATCCTTTTGCTCTTGTCACAGGTTTGCTGCAGAATAAATTTCTAGAAGTGGAACAGTAGAGCAGGGTTATGCATACTTACCCCTTATTCCAAGTCACCAAACTGTGCTCCAAGTATGTTGTGCTAATCCGTCTGTCCTCCAGCAAATCCTAGACCATCCTAGATTTCCTCAGAAGGCGGGGCTGATGGGCCTGGTGTGCAGGTGGTTTACTTTGGGAAGCAATTCTAGGGAGTGGGAGTGGGAGCGTGGGAAGGGTCAACAGGGAAGGAGGGAAAGCCAGTTTAGGGATCCATTACTGAGCTGGTCACTGCTGTGGGCATCGAGGATTCCTTCCCTCTTGGAACCCTCTTAGGAACTTCGTAGAATGTGCTCAGGATTGTTCTCTGAGAAATGGAGAGGAGAGTACATATAGTCTCAACTCCTTTCAAGGGTTGCCCCCAGGATGTGTTACCTCTGGACCTTTACCTTATCTCTGGACTTTTATCGTGTGGCTCACATGCCCAGAACGGCCCAGAAAGCTAGGGTGGGGTGGGGACAGGATAGAGAGCAAGAGACTGAAGCGCACAGAAGAGACGGGCCATTGGGCTGCACCTCACAGCTGGTTGTTACAGCAACAGCTGGACTGAAAAGGTGGGCTGTGGGTGTGTGTGTGTGGGGGGGGAATGATGGATGTTTGGCGTGCTCCTTTTACCCACACCTTTGCTCCACAGCTGAAATCCTTATACTGCTCACTTTTTGCCAGACTGACAAATGAAAGACTAACCCTTGCCGTTTGAAAAATGGACATTTCTTTAATTATTGGTAAGGCTAAACATCTTTTCACAAGCTTACTGGCTAATTTTATTTATTCTGTGAATTGCATATAGTTAATTATTTATACATATATGTATATATATATATATATATATACACACATATACATAAATTAATGACTCTTCTAGTGAAAAATTAAGATATTATTTTGACCGCCCACCCTTTCCTCAGAGGGAACTACTCTTCTTAATTAGTATGTGTTCTTTCAGTTTTTTAAGCTATGCTCTTGCATAGACATATGTTTCTATAAAAGTACATAGTTCTGTGCCTTTACCTACACACACACACACACACACACATAGGCATGCACGGACACACACACACACACACATAGGCATGCATGGACACACACACACAGGCATGCACTGACACGCACACACACAGGCATGCACGGACACACACACACACACAGGCATGCACAGACACACACATAGGCATACACGGACACACACACACAGGCATGCACAGACACACACACACACAGGCATGCACGGACACACACACACACAGGCATGCACAGACACACACACACAGGCATGCACACACACACACAGGCATGCACGGACACACACACACATGCATGCACAGACACACACACACAGGCATGCACGGACACACACACATAGGCATGCACACACACAGGCATGCACACACACAGGCATGTGCACACACACACACAGGCATGCACAGACACACACACACAGGCATGCACACACACACAGGCATGCACACACACAGGCATGCACACACACACACAGGCATGCACGGACACACACACACACACAGGCATGCATGGACACACACACACACTTGTAGGCATTATGTATACTTGTAAATGAATGATATTATATGTATTATTCTGAAGGTCATTGATTAACTCAGAAATATGGTTATCCTTCATATCAGTGCATACAGAGTTGCTTTGTTCTTTTAAAACACAACGTGCTATTTTAGAATATGGACACAGCACACCACCCCTGCAGATGACTATTTTGGGTTGTTTATGATAGATCACCATTACAAACAACGCTTAGATGAACATACTTCCTTTTGCATCTGTGTTGGTTTTTTCTGGGGTAGGTAACCCAAAGGGGGGGTCCACTAGCTTGAACTTTTAATAACATTTTTTTAAAAGATTTTATTTATTTATTTGACAGAGAGAGACACAGCGAGAGAGGGAACACAAGCAGGGGTAGTGGGAGAGGGAGAAGCAGGCTTCCTGCAGAGCAGGGAGCCCGATGTGGGGCTCAATCCCAGGACCCTGGGATCATGACCTGAGCCGAAGGCAGACGCCTAACGACTGAGCCACCCAGGCGCCCCTTAATAACATTTTCAATAATGATCAGCAAAACACTATAATTGCTTACTTTGGCACAGATGATTGCACGCCAGGACCGCCTGCCTGAGTGGAGCGTAGGGGTCTTAGGACACCACTGGGTGACTTGAGGCTCATGGTGCTGGGACCATGCAATGAAGGAGATACTGAGGGGTCCACATCTAGACCCAGTAAGGATGCTAGGCCATGCCTGTCCACAAGTGTGGGGTGTGGGGGTGGGAGGGCAGGGCCCCTAAAGTTGTGGACCGTGGGTTGGCAGAGTCAAGATGGCTTCCCTACATGGATGACGTGGCTCGGTGGGTAGCTGAGGGCCTGACCCCGGAAGTCAGTGAGCTGCTTCGGCCATTTCTGTTTCTACTGTGGCCATCACTTGTTCATTAAAACAATTACTTTGTCTTTTTATTATAGATTTGCAAGAATTCTTTACATATTGAGAATACTGTTTTACCCCCATCTGTCATGCAGGTTGCAAATATTTTTTAGTTTGTCAGATAGTATTTAATTCCATTTGTAAGTCTTTAATACTTAAGTAGCTATGCAATTTTTATGAGTGAGTTTAATTTTTTTCTTTTATGACTTGTGGGTTTTGTCTCATGCTTAGAATTCCCCCCCACAAAGAGTTTCTTATATTTTATTTTATTTTATTGTATTTTATTCTTTTAAAGATTTATTTATTTATTTGAGAGAGAGAGGGAGAGAGAGAGAGTGAGTGCATGAGTGGAGGGAGGGGCAGAGGGGGAGAATCTCAGATTCCCCACTAAGCGTAGAGCCTGACGCGGGGCTTGATCCTATGATTGGACAGGGTTTGAAACCTGACAGGCTGATAGGGTGACATCGGATGCCAGCTGAGCTAGTGTCCGGTCATCCCTTTGCTCTGTTGCTGGGATCAGCCTGTCCGGCAGACACTCCTCGACCTCTGGGCTTCCTGCCTCCTGTGGGCTGCGGCCTGGGCTGAACCAGCCTCTTCCCCCACTCCCGCCTCCACTCTGACCGAACAGGTCAGGATTGCTGGGGATGGGTCAACAGCTCGCAGGTGGTCCTAAGGGGTCTAGGTCTGTGAGTCACCGAGGTGGACTCTGGCCGTGTAGACTCCATCCAGGAGACTTTACTGATCGCGCACTGGCAAGAAGGGGAAACTCAGTCCTCATTCCTGCTCACTTACCGAGAGCTATTGTTTCCTGGCCTCTTTAGCTGTTGGATGCAAACTTCTTTGGGGAGGAAACTCTAAGTAGGAGGGTTGAGTTGTGGGTCTAGAAACCCCCATTCCACGTAGTGAAAACACACACACACACACACACACACGTTTCTGTTTCTGGTGATCTTTTTGTGCATTTCTCTGTCAGCACCGAACTCCATACCATGCTATCCTGTGGAGGGACAGCTTAGCTAAAGGTTAAGCTCTAAAGTAGCCCATAAGGCTAAAATTGCACATAGACAAAATTGCTGTTGAAAATCCCTTAAATTGGCTGTAAAGTGCAGGGGACAGAGTGCTGGGCTCAGCAAGCTCTCAGGGCTGACAGTTTTCCCTCCATTGTTGGATCTAATCTCTTTCTTCCACTTGGGTACTGTGGGAGGAGGGTGGGTTTCTTTAGGAGTGGTATTGTATGAGAGATACACACACCTTCAACATTAGACCCACATGCAGTTCAGTGAGGGGCTCACACCACCAGAAACCTGGCAACTGAGAGCAGAACCCCATCTCCTGCCCCCTCACATGGCCGTGGTGGGCAGCCTTGCTCGCACTACTGGTGTTAGTTGGCCAGGGCGGCCATAACAAAGTACCACAGGCTGGGGGGCTGAAACAACACATGTTTATTTCCTCGCAGATCTGGAGCCTAGAAGTCCAAGATCAAGGTGTCAGCAGGTTGATTTCTTCTGTGGCTTCTCTCCTTGGCTTGTAGGTGGACTTGTTGATGGTGAGATGTTACCTGGTCTTCCCTAGGGAGTTTCTTTGTGTGTCCACATTTCTCTTCTTATAAGGTCACCCATCAGGTTGGATTAAGGCCCACCCTCTTGATCCCATTTTAGCTTTAATGATCACTTAAAGGCCCAATCTCTAAATATAGTCACATTCTGAGATACTGGGGGTTGGAACTCCAACATACGAATTTTGGGAAGGGGGATAAAACTCAGCCCATAAAACTGTTGAAATCCCTGTCAATCAATCAGTCAGTCAACCAATCAATCAATCTCAACCTTTTCTCCCTCTCAATCTCTCTCCCTCTCTATACCTGTCTGTCTATCTATCTATCCATCTATCTATCTATCTATCATCTATCTATTTATTTATCTATCATCTATCATCTATCTCCCCAGAGACCCCCTATGGAAGGAGACCACAAGGAGTACTTCATTTCATTTTTTGCAACACCCTAACACAAAGGTATTATTATTATTCCCATTTTACAAATGAGGAAACTGAGTGAGATAATTATTCCAAGATCACACAAATTATGTAAGTAGAAGAGCTGGGATTTGAACCTATATAACTGGACTCTAGAATCCATGCTCTTAAGCAATAAGGACACTACTTTTTCAAGTATTTTCCTATGTTTGTTTTTTTTTTGATGAGAGTCTTGGCCCCATTCTATAGGTTTTGAAATGTAGAGTTCTTTTTGTGGTCATTTTCTAATTAAGCTGTTACTATAATCATTTCATCTTTAATTCATGAGTTATTTATGAGTGCTTTCAAATTTCTAGGTAGTTAGATTGGGGGCTATATTTTGGTGGTTTATTTTAGTTTTGTTGTCAGAGAATAGGGTATGTTTGATTGCTATCTCTCTATCTATCTATATGAACTTGTTAAGATTTTCTTGATGGCACAGTTTATAAATGATTTCTGTAAATAGTCAATGAATACTCTGAAAAGATTTTCTGTTTTATACAAAAATAGTCTGTCTATTAAATAAAGCATGTTGTGCAATTCAAATGCTCTCATCATATTAATTCTTTTTCTACTGGATTTGATATAAATTTATAAATCTTATTGTGATCTTATTAAAAAAAACTTGCATTCGTAATTTTTTTGCTTCAAGTATTTCCATACAATATAGTTTAGTGTGCATCTGTTACAATTTCTTTAGAGGTAGTATCTTTTATCAATAAAATTATTCTCAGCCTTATTTGATGTTTTGACCTTAAAGTGCACTCTGTATGACACTCTTGCCATTTGCAATTGTTAGCAGTATTCTGATATATTCTTGTTCACTTCTTTATTTTCTACCTTTATTCTTTATTATTTTTTGTAGATAAGTAACTTAAAAATTTCATTTAGCTGTTTTTTTTTTTTTTGCTTTTTAATTTAATCTGTTTTTTCTTTGAATATAAGACATGGCAAGGAGACTAATTTTATCCATGCACACTTATTTATTGCAATGACTGATATACTTAATCTTTCTCTTGCCATCTTACTTTATGTTTTATGTTCATTGTGATTTCTTATTTCTTCTTTTTTTCACCTTTCCTGCCTCTTCTTTGTTTGATCATTTTTTTGGTCTTTTTTTTTTCTGCTCTAGGGATATGAAATATTATATCTACATGTTATTCTAAGAGTGGTTACTCTTAAATTATTACAAACATATTTTTCCTACATTCTTCTATCAAAGTTAAGAATTAAACAGTATTCATAACCACCAGCCTTCATACAGTCAAGAATTTTAACGTGTATTTACTTCCGTTTTCTTCCCCTTATCACCTGGTTTTTATTAAATAATCTGGAATTTTTTTCATATTTCTCCTTCTCCCATTCATTCCTCAGAAAACAGCTTAAAACTCATTAATTTGCAATGTTATGCATAATGGTGAGTAGGGAAAGTTGCAGCAGTTTTAATATTTTAGGATGGAGAAGAGAATCATTTTGGAGTGTATACCACTCTTGATTCTGTGACGCACATTTCCGTGAACCCCTTTGGTCATGTAAGAAAGTACTCATTAGGGGAAAGGTTGAGTTAACCCAAGTGCAGTTGCCTCAGACCAAGATGTGAACTATTTTGTTCAGTAGATATTTGCTAATCTGCATTAAGACTCACCTGTGGTGGAAATCACTGTTCTCAAGTCGTGTGTACTTCTTATTGCAAGTCATTAAGTGGTTCAGGAATCAGGTCGGTCTATAACCTGGGTTTTTTGAAAGGCTGATTTTTCTCCACCTCACGTGGAAGGATTGAGTGGGTTTGGCACAGATCTGACTGTTTCGGACCAGTGGTGTCCTGAGGCGGGTTCTTCAGAGTGGAATGCCCAAGTGTTTGGAAGGAAGTATTGTGGGTAGTTAGAATTATCTTCACTGGCCCATCAGAATGGGACTAAATGTTTTGGGTTGAGTTGGGGCAACTCAGAAGAAAATAAAAGTTTTTACTGTCAATAATCTAGTATTTCTTAGTCATTGTCTTGCCGTTGTGTGTGTCCACTTTCAATTTATGGAACTGCTATTAAAAAGATCTTGATAGGGGCGCCTGGGTGGCTCAGTCGTTAAGCATCTGCCTTCGGCTCAGGTGGTGATCCCAGAGTCCTGGGATCGAGCCCCACGTCTGGCTTCCTGCTCGGCGGGAAGCCTGCTTCTCCCTCTCCCACTCCCCCTGCTTGTGTTCCCTCTCTCGCTGTGTCTCTCTGTCAAATAAATAAATAAAATCTTTAAAAAAAAAAAAAGATCTTGATATTGACTCTCTCAGACTTATCTTCTGAGTGCTTTATCTTTCTTCGCTTTGTAATTTCTATCCCCTTTACTGTTTTATCATGTTTTGGGGGGGACTTTATTCTGCTGATTTACTAGTTGTAAAATTTTATTTTTAACAGTGTTCTTTTTGTGGCTCAGTTCCTTGATTAAATGTTATATTTATTTGATTATTGTTCTTTCTACAACTGTTTTTTATGTCTCTAGTGGGTTCTTTTTCAGAGGAGGCTTTGGATGTTACTGTGAATACTATTCAGAATTTATAAAGGATTATCTTCTATTCTTCACATTAAATCTTTTTAATTGGGAGCCATTTGGGCTGGTTGGCCTAGTTTAATGTCGTTCTTTCTCGTTGCTCATTCTCCTCAAGAGTCTA